>NC_041408.2:33234203-33449203 GCF_900747795.2 Erpetoichthys calabaricus
CAGAGTCACAAGGTGACGGGAACCTACCACTGCAACATTAGAGGCAAGACAGAAGCCGACCATGAATAGTTAATCACAGAAGACACTCTTACACACATGCGAGTACAGAGTTTCCAGCTAACCTCTCACACACCACCTTGTCCCCCTTTGCTTTTAATAATAGTTATTTTATGTTTGGCTAGTGCCTTTATCTAAGGTGACTTACTTACAGGGCAAGGTTTTGTTACAACTGTTTACAGATCTTTTGCATTTGAAGCTCTGGCAAGTTTATTAACTTCAACAGGGTCACACAGTAAAGCTCAATTGCCACAATTTTGTATTGGGTATATTGCCTTAATTTCATTTTTGCTTTTCCTCAGTTATTTCAAAACCATCATTTTACAAGTAACTTAAAGCACAAAAGAATTCATTAGACTGTTGGTGATACTAGAATACTCAATGTAATACATAAATAAAAAAAAAAAATAACAAAAGCTAATTAATAGTCCGTAAGTAGCATTTTTGAAAAATATTTTACGTGAAGTTTGAACATTCCGTCTCTGAGTTTGTTTCTCAGCTTTTCTCTCTCGTCCTAAAGACTTGCAGAACACCTTGATTGGTGGTTCATTATTAACCCTATATGAATCAGTGTTGGTTTATGTGCGAGTTTGCCTTGCTATATGGTAACAACCTTTTCAGTGATATTTATTATCTTGATATTTATGATCTTGAGACCTGGCTGCCTTCAGCTCTGATTTGTTTTGAGTAGATCCAGTAAATTAATGGGATAGTTACTAAAATCCAGTATTTTACAAAATTAAAAAATAATTCATTTTCATTGCATCTTTCACAGTTTTGTATGTATCCTTAAAATTTAAATCTTCTAAAATAATCAGTTTTATGTGCATATCATTTTTGTTTCTATGAATCTTACTTGAATCTATTCATTTTCTTTTGTCTTCTCTTTTCATAGGGCTGAATTCTACAAACACATAGTTCTATCTGGAGGATCCACAATGTATCCAGGTCTACCATCACGGCTTGAACGGGAACTGAAACAGCTTTACCTTGAACGTGTGCTAAAGGGAGATGTGGAAAAACTTTCGGTAAGCTGTTGATTTTTAGCTAATGAATGCACACTGTTGGGGCTTACTAATAACAAAAAAAAATGTCTTGTTTTTATATTTGAAGTGTTGTTTTGTTTTTTGTTTTATTACATGCACATTTTTCTCATTTGTTCCAAAAAATTATCAGTTGAATCTCAGAAAATGATGTACAGAAGCAACGCTTTGACTATACCCTCAAATGCACGATGGTGTTTGCCACCAGAGTTGCAGGACACAGCAAGCAGTGCTCCCTCCTCAGACACGTGGCCTTCCCTCCACTGTTTCTAAAGCAGTCCAAGGCTGCATATATGTAACTTCCACATCTGTCTTGTCTGTGTAGTGAAGCTCAGGCATAGTATGTGATTTATAACCAAACTTCAGAATACACACAAATTACTTGTCAAACATCATCCATTTTATGAAAGATACATTTATCTTTATTTCCAGTTAGATTATTCTGCTTCTTGCATTGGATAAATCGATTGTGAGTAGATTGTCACAGTTGCCATTCGTGATTGCTTCATTGCTAAGCTGAAACATATAAAGTATGACTTTGAATCTGTAAGAGGCAAATCCATGTCTTGTCTTTTAAATTGTCTTTTAAAGTCAAAGAATATTTCTTTCATGTTACCAACTGTTAAATTCCCCAATCATATTATGTATTATGCAAGTACAAAACATTTGTGTAACAAAGTATTTTAAATTATATTGACCTTGAAGTCATTGTATGAAGCAGATTAAGTTGATTAAAGAATATTATGTTAAATACTTTGTGATATTCTTGAAGCTGAGATGATGGCCTTAGAACATCATTGTCTGACTATGATTAACTTAGAAATTAGAAGTTTCAAATAAGAAGATAAATTTGGTTAATTTGATTAGTGAACGAGAAAGTGCTAACTGTAACAAGAAATATGATGGGCAATTTTTTTTTTTTTTTTTTTGTTCTTTATTTCGTCTTATACGATTTCTTGTATTAGAAATTTGTTAGTTTTCGCATACCCCTTGGGGTTAGAGAACAGGGTCAGCCATTGTACAGCGCCCCTGGAGCAATTACAGGTTAAGGGTCTTGCTCAAGGGCCCAACAGAGTAGGATCTCTTTTGGCAGTGATGGGGATTCGAACTGGCAACCTTCAGGATACCAGCGCAGATCCTTAGCCTCAGAGCCACCACTCCACCCCAATATGGAAAGATACTCCTTTCTGTGATGGAACAAGGATTGCCAGAAAATTATTTGACAGTAGGCAAAAAAATCCACTTCCAAAAATGTTTGAATCTGTTTTGTTTTGTGTAATTCTAGATTTTTTACAGAGTGGAGATGCAGAACACTGGATAGCAAATGTAGTCTAAAGTGCTTGCTGCAGTTTGATCTGATTACAGGCTGATTTGAATGCAGTAAACTTTGATCCATAATGAGAACTTTTAAAAGTAGATATCAAGTAGCCTGACAGAAGTTGTTTCAGGTGCTGAATTAAATAGTGTGGAAGGAATAAATTACAAAAAAAATATTAAACAGTAGCAAAAATACATGATTGGTGCCTTAGTAACTTCTAGCAATAGAAATCCTTCATTCAGAAAGAGGCTTCTTAAAGGGATGAGCTCCAGTGTTGATGAATGAGGCTTATCAGAATGCACCACCTGTCACACTTTATTGTGTATGCAGTATGCCAACCATTTGTTCCATTCCTATTGTTAAAAGACCGCATTGTTGCAGTGAAGCTCTGATAGTTAAACACTGGGAAATATTGCCTGGTACGATGAACTGGAGTTCTTGCTCATGGTAAGACCTGATTATGATGAATATTCCTAGTCAATGAAATAAATAAGTCATGCTTTAATGTCAGAAGTGCTGACTTGCGATGTTGAGAGTAAAATAGTGTAAGTTTTTGTGGTACATATTGTGCCTATTTATATGATTATAGCAGTTTTTGAATACCAAAAGATGTCCCTTTCAGTGCAGCATTTTATCAGACTAGGAATCCAGTTCAGCATCTGTGGGATAAGATGGGTGAACTATTTAAAGTATAAATACTTCAACTGTTAATTTACAAAAAAATGTTCGTAACTTGATGTAGATGTGGTCTGCACTTGGGACCTTTTTCATTCAGGCTGTTCTAAGGGAAAATGCAAGATATGTTACTATTAGACAGTTGTGCATGAAAATTGACAACTGAATGCATTTTTGGCATAATTATTTATATTGCGTGATGATAATTATTTTGCAACACGTGAACAAAATGGAGGGGGCTTCATAAAATGTACAAGGTTTTGTTTCATTTTGCATGCACAGTAATGAAAACTACCATCAGATGGCAGCAGAGAGTTCTTGCTGCTTATTTGTGTCAACCTCATTCATCTATTCAGCTTTCCTTTTGTTTAGCTAAAAGTCCACATCAGATATTTCATCACCACTTGTGGTTCTTTAAATACTAGCTGTTTGTGTGGTGTTGGTTTTTAAATATTTAACCAAAGACGACTTTGATGGAACAATATTTTTATCCAGGTTGGTAAAACTATAAAGGCCATTCATGTAGTACTAGGGTGTTGTACTGTGTTAGCCATTATGAATGTAGAGAAAAGTCAAGCAAAATAACACCTTTTTATTGGCTAACTAAAAAGATTACTCACATCTTGCCTGAGTTGCCTCGAAAGCTTGCATATTGTAATCTTTCTTAATGTAAGGCCATTCATGAGAGTATATTTTATAAGTGTAATATGTATGCTAAGAGGCTAGATCAAATGAGAAAAGCCAAATGCTCTTATACATATTGGAAAGTTTTTGAGAATCGGGAAGCATGCAACTGATGTAAAGGTTTTCAAGTTGAAAAACATCCTCTTGTTAAATCAACCTTTCTTTTTATAGCCACAACAGTTTCCCTTTTCCATCCATGCTATTCTTTTTTAAGCACTGCATGACACCTGTTTTCAAAATTTTTGCACATGAATGTTGATGCATAAAGGATAATTTGTTTTGCTTGTTAGTTCAGACTTTCCTGGTGCATAAACAACATCATATCCATGTAGGTTGGTGTAGTATAGCTTATCTGGGGTGGGTATGTGTGTGTTTTTTATAGTCCTCCACCTCAGAACTGAGCTTGGGCCTAAGCCTCAACCACCAAACATTTGTTCCCTACACCTTGCATGTTATAAAATGTTTATCTTTATTTCAGTAAGTTGTAATTGTTGCCATCTCAGTATATGGAACAGTACTAGATACACACGTCTTTCTTAAGTGGGTCAGGTGAGCAGACTTTTCACTTCCTCTCTGACGTCCATGGTAATTTTTGCTGCATTCCCCATCTGTTTAAAGCTTAACTAGAGATTGAAGAGAAAAAAAACGCACTTGTCAAAGCCAGTTTATAGAATGCCACATTTCCCAGTGATGAAGATCATTTAAAAAGTTATGACAGAAGTCCCAATGACTAGATCAATTCATGCACTAATCTGACTATGAATAGTAACGAATCAATATTCCTTTTTTGGGTAGGACAGGAACAGAAGGTTCTCATAAACTGCTTATTGGACTGTAGTGCCAGTAAGAACTTGTACCTTTTTCATTTTATAATTGTATATGAGTAATATTTAAGATTTTATGTTTTAAATAATGGGCTTAGTAGGACTTCAGATTAGCAGTGTTAAATGGGATTCTGGGAAGGAGCGGTCAGTGATCAATTTATAGTTCATTACATTCCTATTCAACAAAATACATAATTTTTAGCTGAATATGTTAACTGTTAGAAGTTTGATGTTTAATGTATGTTCTGTTGTTTGAACATCTGTTGTCATCACGCAAGAAAATGTGTGCCCCTTCCCAAGTAACCAGTTGCAAAAAAGTAGCCAATAATATTTTAATTTTAATAATACACTATAGAGGCAGAAGAAAATATCTATTATAATCATCAGTGCAATTCTTTGGGGGTAAAATAGACCTGGAGTCCACAACAATATTGTTCAGAATGTTTTTTTTTTTGTTTCTGATGTAAAAGCAGATAATTATACTTTTCACACAAAATTATAAAAAATAGTAATCATCTCTTTCTAATATACCCATGAGCAAGGACTAAATACAACATGCAGACTTTTTACATTTTTTTAAAATCTTTTTGAATTGTATTTTCCCTGCACACCACCACAGTATTCATTAAATTCATGGAATGATGTGGCTTTGTACTAGGTGTGGTTTTAAACAGTATCCCAGCAGCCATATTAATTTCAGGCAAGAACATATATGTATATCTACTCATTCAGTCTGTAAGCAGACACAAAAGAATTAGATTGTACTCTTGCTGTTCAAATGGCATACTTTTACTGGATGATTTTTACAGAAATTTCTGGAAACTTAATTTATCTGACTTTTTTTTGTTTTTTCACCGAATTCAAATATAATTTAACCATAGAGGCAGAGTAGCTGAATAGCTTGCTTGCTTAAGGTAGACTTTGCAGAATTTCCTTTTCTGTGTATATTCTGTTTTCAGTGTGCTAACCTAGAACTGTTATAACATTTTAAGGAGTATTCTTTGCAAACAGCTCCTGTTACTTCACTTCTACAATGTAATGCTAGGTTTCCATAAAAATATGACTATTTTCATAATAAAGTGACCTCTGCTTGAAATCCTAGTAATCTTAAACATAAGAGAATTGTAGCACCTCGTATAAGACTTTCTGATCCACAGTTTTACAAGTAAAACTGGTTTTGTTATTAAAAAATGATTGTGTTACTTTTTTGTTTCTTTATGCATTATGATCTTTATTTGTGCTGTTGTGAATGCTCTAATATTTTTTTCTTTCTTTAATCACACCATTTAGAAATTTAAGATTCGCATTGAAGATCCCCCACGTCGTAAACACATGGTATTCCTGGGAGGTGCAGTGCTGGCAGACATCATGAAAGACAAAGACAACTTTTGGTTGACCCGGCAAGAATACCAAGAAAAAGGCATGCGTGTACTAGAGAAACTTGGAGTAACTGTTAGATAAGCTTGGACATTTTACCATGTCAACATGGTTTTACTCTTCTTCCTTATCCAGATTATTTTCAAGTCATTCATCCATCAAAATTTGGATAGGCCTATCTGTGCCCATTTTGGTAGGGGCTTCAGTAAGTGTTACTGCCTCCAAAAGTGGTTTGTTTGGCCGTTGTCATTTAAATTATATATAAAGATTTGTTTTTTTCATTCTTATATCTTACATCCACACTATTGCTTCTTTTGCTTTTTTCTTTTGTAGAATAAATTTTAGCAGCCAGCACTCATCTACAAAGCAATATCTTTTTGAATTTACGTTCCTTAAGTGAAAAGAGCAATTTATCATTTTTACTGTATTATTGCAGTAATTTGATATCATCTTAACAGTATTTGTTCTTGAACAAGACTTACTGGAATTTAAAGAGTACTGCATATGGGGAAAATGATAGCCTGCCATTCATGGGCAGGGTGGGATTTATCTTCACGTGCTGTAATTCTTTTTTTGTGTTTTTATTTCCTAATTGTGCAGGTGCTTTCTAAATTACAGAAAAGCACTATTTAGTCATGTAATGTACAATCACCATTGGACACTTAAATTTAGCATACAGTGTTCTTTTTAACAGGGATGTGTTCTCTGTATTAAAAAAAAATAAATAAAAATAATTGGGATATTTAGAATTGCCTGAGGTGTGTGGCATTAAGAAATGAGGCACAGAAATGTTGTAAAAGCTGGTATTGAAGGTTCTATTGATCTCTTGTGTATGTTGGAGGCACTTCAAATTAAATTTTGCATAAACGTTTATCCAGTGCCAAGTGCAGTTATTGTAACTGGATTTGCTTTTTTTCCATAGCAAAACTGCCTAATGTTTAAATAAAGAAAACTGATTTATAAATAAGTTGGCAACATGTTTTTCTGCATATTTATTTATTGCAAATCTAAAGAGAATCATCTCTTATGATTTTTTGTATGTACTCTATTGTGTGAATGTATGAATATTTATCATAATGAAATAGCTGGTAACAAGTTTGAATTTGTTAGCTATGCCTATAACTTATAACAATTCTTAAGATAATTATTTTAAAAAGTTAATTTTATTTGTTGTGGTTGATATTAATCTGGAGGATGTGGGCAGAAGATGTTAATCTCACACACCTCCTTATGATGAGGAATGGAAGCCGGACTGCCTACTGAAACAGCACACTGCAAAGAACGTGACCAGGCTATGACTTGAACACAGAACTCTGATCTGTGTGACCCCACCATTTCTAATTTAAAAACAGGATTTATTAATTTATTAATTTTGCTGATCAGAATGAGAATTGCTTTTACTTGCCACTACAAATTGGACCAAAATTTGACTTGGTAGGTTTGGAGCACTTGTAATAGAATACAACATCACATATAAAAAGCATAAACAACTAACATTTTTAACAGTTGCAGAATAGTGCAATTATAAGGGAGATGTGCAAATAAAAATGTGTGTTTGAATAGTGCGCATGTAAATGCACACATTTATATGTACTATACCGTACATACACACGAATAAGTGAGGCAGACAGGCTAAAATGGCCTATGGCTCTGGGAAAGAAACTGTAGATCTCTGTAAGTTTTAGTTTTAATTGAATTTAATTTAATTGAGTTTACCAGCAGGGAGGTGATTGGAATAAGTGGTGACCTGGCTGAGACGAGTACAAGGTGATCCTTTTGATACATTTTGTGACACGAGATGTGTACAGATCTGCAACAGATGGGTGAGCATGGCCAATTATTTTCTCAGCAGTCTTCATAACCTGCTGTAATTTATTTTTGGAGTGGACTGTTGGTGAGCCAAACCAGACCACAATGGAGAATGAGATCACACTTACAATTCTGCAAAACTGTAGTTTGCATAGACCATGCATCTGCTGCTGAGCCGCCTTAGTGATGGAAGTGATGTTAATGTCCCAGTTGTGAGTGCTTGTGATAGTTGTGCCCAAACATCTGAAGGATTCCACCATATTGACTGTAGAGGTATTAGTTGCTAGAAGGAGAGGTTGTATCTGCTGTGTGCAAAAGTCAATGACCATTTCCACTGCCTTGATGCTATTGATTATCAGGTTATTTGTAGTGCGGCAAGACACAAAATGAGTTACCTGCTTTCTATTTGTTGTTTCATTTCCATTAGCAGATAATGGTGGTATCATCAACAAACTTAAAAGACTTTTACTGAAGGGTCAGTGGACATACAGTCACCAGTGTACAGGGAATAGAGTGGGGTGGGAAGTACACAGCCTTGAGACATGGCTGTCAGAGTTAACCAGTGAGATGGAGTTCATGACTGACAACTTTAGGGCTCCAGTGAGAATGAAACGAGACAGCATCACCACAGGCATGGCGGTTTTAGTCTGCCTGTACGTAAAATGAACGCTACTGTAAATCAGTAACAGAAAATCAGTGTGCTCTGCAGATGTTGTGCTACTCTGTGTTTCTCTAAGACCATTCGATTTGTCATGAGGATTCACAAATATTGCTTACCATGGTATATATTCATCCTAAAGCTAACCTACCTATTGCAACAGAGACGATTATTAATGTGGTACAAAGTTTGCAGTCACTCTCCCCGGATGCGCAACATATTGTTCTTGGAGACTTTAATAACGGAGTTTGCATGTTCTCCCCGTGTCTGCGTGGGTTTCCTCCGGGCGCTCCGGTTTCCTCCCACAGTCCAAAGACATGCAGGTTAGGTGGATTGGCGATTCTAAATTGGCCCTAGTGTGTGCTTGGTGTGTGGGTGTGTTTGTGTTTGTCCTGCGGTGGGTTGGCACCCTGCCCAGGATTGGTTCCTGCCTTGTGCCCTGTGTTGGCTGGGATTGGCTCCAGCAGACCCCCGTGACCCTGTGTTCGGATTCAGCGGGTTGGAAAATGGATGGATGGATGGGACTTTAATAACTGTAATCTCTGGACATCTTTAACAAATGTCTATCATTATGTAACCTGCCTAACAAGGAACAATAATACTCGGGATCTTTGTTACCAGACAATTATGGGAGCCTACAAATTGATAGCCAAACCACCGCTAGATGCCTCTCATCACCATTCGGTTTACCTTCTCCTCAGTTACAAAAACGTCCACAAATAGGCATTTAAGCTCTGGAGTGTAGATTCTATTCAAAGTCTGTAAGGATGCTTTCGGAGCACAAACTGGGATATTTTTATAGACTCGAGCGCTCATTTAGATGAGTTTTCTGATGTTATGTGCAGCTACTGTATGTTACATTTTGTGAAGAAATGCTTATCTCAACTTAAAGTATTAAGGTCTATCCTAACAACAAACCCTGGATCATCAAATCTATAAAATCACTATTATAGAAAAAAGGTGTTCTTACGCACAGAAATATGCTAATATTGTGTCCTAATACTAACGAGCCACGTGCTGCCCAAAGGGAATTAAGGATAAAATGGAACAGAAACTGCTGACTCAAAATTTAACCTTGGTGGGGTCAGACATTAAAGCCTTAGCTGGCCGTCATCATTCAAAAAATAATGTCACCATTTATGGTTTTAACACCAGCCTTGATTTAGCTAATGAGTTTAATGAATACTGCTTGAGATTTGAGCAAACTGAGCAAACTCCATGCTTGAAGCAGATCGTTTCAAATAAGGGAGAGAGATTCTTTTTCAAAAGGATTTAGAGAACATGTTTAGAAAATTAAAAACAAATGAAAGTCCTGGACTAGACCATCTTAGTGGAAGGCTCTTGAAATATTTTACAGAGCTGCTCATCTCCATTTTTACTTTTTTTAAGGTTACCATGAGAACAGCAGAAGATTCCAAAATTGTGGAAACAGGCTAAAGAAATTCCAGTAGTTAAAAACAAAAACCCAGAACCTTAAATGACTTCAGACCAGTGACTGTAACATCTCTGGTTATAAAATCACTAGAAAAATTTAGAAAGAGGAAGCCATCACTGAAAATACGAGGTGTATTAGATCCATTTCAGTTTGCATACCAGTCTAATAAAGGGACAGGGGATGCCATTGTAACTTTTGCTTCATTTGTTATATAATTACTTGGAGGGCATCAAGGCTTATGTGGGGGCTTCTAGTTGTAGACTTTTTGTTAGCTTTTAATACTATTCAGATCCATCTTCTTGAAGAGAGAATTATAAAAGATTTTAAATAGAACTTAATTTTGGTACGGTGGTTAATTAAATTTTTTAACAGACAGAACTCAAAGACTGAAAGTAAATGGTTGTGTGTCTGACATGGCGTCTTCATCCACAAGATCCCTTAATGGATGAGTTCTTTCCCCTCTTTTGTCCATCCTCTACACTAATAGTTGTCGTAGTAAATTTGTAAGTGGGTACATCTTAAAATTTGCAAATTAATCAGTAATTGTAAGGTTGCTGAATGTGATTGAAACCACTCATGGTCCAGTGGTAGATGATTTTGTTAACTGATGTGATGAATCTTTTCTACATACTGTATTAAAGTTACCAAACCTAAGGAACTAATAATTGATTTTAGAAGAAACCCTCACTCACCTACAAGAAGTAATCATCAAAGACCAGGCAGTGGAGACTGATGGCAGTTATAAATATTTGGAGGCAATCTAGACTCAAAACTAACTTTTAATGGAAATGCAGAAGCCATATGCAAAAAAGGGACAGAAAAGCAACTATTGTTTAAAGAAGCTGAGTCTCGCTGAAAGTAGACACATAATATAAAGTATACAGTACATCTGGAGGCAACCATGAGTGAATTTTGCTTAAAATTGGCTGGAGCAATTAGAAGGCTCACGGAGTGTCACATTTCTAAACCAATCCAACACCTTGTGAAGGTAGAGCTCATAGTAGGGGTGGTAATTTTGATCTACAAACATCAAAGGTGCTTCTGTTTATAATAAACTGTCTACAGTCGAAACATCACCTCAAAAACTCTATTAGACATAGAAGTGTGTGTCACGTGTGCAGAGAGCACTTTGCACATTTTAAAAGTAAACATAACCTGATGCAAGGGTAAAACCTTTCTTTAGCATCAGTTTATACATTGGCATTCGATGACATCAATGCACAAATGGTAAATGTGAACAATATGTTATCACTGGTGCTGTGTCTTCTCTCTGTTTTTCAGCATTATGACGATAGTGTAGGAGTCAATGTAAGGCTGAAAGAATTGGTAGCAAAATATACATTTAAATGATGTGTCACACTCATCAACAGAGAACTGATAACAAAGAGCCACAGGAGATGCAGATTTCAGTACTCAAAACACCTGAATCAACAAATCGGCCTAACAGTAGATGCACAGGTGAGGCTACACAACATCCACCTTCTGACTGCAAGTCTAAACAAATAACAAAAGCAATTTAAACATTACTGCCTAATTGGAAATGCAAGCACATCATGACAAAATAGCCACAGTGTTTAAACACATTGTATATCCATAGACTACAGAGAAAAGCAGTAATAGACTGTTGTCCAGGGGCCTCATGTATAAATGGTGTGTATGCACAAAAATGTTGCGTACTCCCGTTTCCATGCTCACATCGCAATATATAAAAACTAAACTTGCCATAAAGCCACGCACATTTTCACGCCAGCTCAATCCCTGGTGTACGCAAGTTCCCCGCTCAGTTTTGCAAACTGGTGGCACCCAGCGTCAAAGCAATGCTTTTGTTCCAGTGTGGTTTCGCTTTCTTTTTTAGATCTATATCCCTGATGTGGCTTTATCAAATACACTGAAATTAACCGCATATTGTTTATTAGTTTAAGGCATCTGATTGTAATTAACCTGTAACAATATAATGGTCCACGTAATTGCCAAACTATTCCAAATACCATATATGTTTATTACATTATACAGATAAAATTTTAACATCATTTAAAAAATTTATATTGTTAATAATGTAATATGTGAGGACAGCTTGCACCCCATTCAGGGATTGTTCCTGCCTCGCGCTGTATGCTTACTATGACTGGCGCAACCCCGGATGGATAAATGAATCGAATAATTAAACATGTACATGGAACCTCGGTTCACGACCATAATTCGTTCCAAAACTCTGGTCGTAAACCGATTTGGTCGTGAACTGAAGCAATTAATCCATTCCAGATCGTACAAACTGTATGTAAATATTTTTTTTTTTAATTTTTAAGCTCAAACATAGTTAATTTAATCATAGAATGCACAGCGTAATAGTAAACTAAATGTAAAAACATTGAATAACACTGAGAAAACCTTGAACAACAGAGAAAACTAACACTACAATAGTTAGCGCTATAGTGCTAGGAACCGCTCTCTAAAAACACTTTTTTTTAATGAGTTTTAAGCACAGGGGAAAAAATGAACGTTTGAAAAATCCGTAATTTAATAAACCACCAAGAAAAGTAACATTGCAACAATGCAGGCTACGAACCGATCACTGTAAACAGAACTGAAAACAAAAACAAGCCTTCTCTACCTTATGTGTCCCTCCCTCGAGTGTGTGGTCCTGAACCGAGGCAAAAGTTTGGCGAACTTTTTGGTCGTAAACCGATTTGTACGTGTACCGAGACATTCGTGAACTGAGGTTCCACTGTACTACGAAGATATTTCAATGTTCCTTAAAAGTTTTGAAGAATCGGCGTTCTAAGCTTACAGATGGCTTAACGTCTATTACAGAGCTGATTGTGTGGCGATTGGGTACTTGGAGAAAGAAAAGGAAGGACAGGAATTGGGAGTTAGTACGTTTGAAAGAGACAGTACTGTTGCAATAAATTATTTCATCAAACGTCGTGTACGGGGTAGCAAGCATCTTGCGGGAGGCAGGAACAATCTCTGGACAGGGCGCCAGCTCATTGCTAATACTGAGCTACCGTGTCCCCATGTTTAATAACATGCTTTAATTCCTATCATCATGAAAATGATATCAAGTATACATCTCAGTATTTAAATTATTCAGAGAGCTGTAATATCACAAATGTAATGGATTCTGTGTCCTGTTGGAGAAAGAGAAAGCCAGTTTAAGAAGCGCGTAGTGATTCACACACACAGAGCACATAGAAGAACAAATACAAAACAAAGCATTTAACGTGCTACTTTAGTTATAATGGTATTTGAGAAACTAGTAAATTAGGCGATTTTAAGATGAAGTTTATGATGTTTAATGACAAAATAAACTACGTGATTAAAATTGACATTTTGAGCTTTTTTCCCACTGTGTGCCTATTTTTTTTCTTTTCTCTGTACCCTAATAAGCTTTCATATGACACTCAAACGGTGGGCTACGAATCGCTTTTTCATGACAACTTTGATATATGACCACTTCTTTTTATGTTGGGCACTGTGTGACTTTGTGAACTTGAACTTTCGAGTTTCTCCAACACTCTATATCACTCAATCAACTTCCTTTTGTTGTTTATACCACTGTTTAAACCAACACATAATACGTTTTTCCTTGCCTCCACTTGGTATTCGCTGAAATTCTTCTATTTTCCCCCGTGCTTTTGCCATTGTCTTTTCACAGAATGTTGAGCTTAAGGGCTATTTATATTGATTTGCATATGCAAAGAGATGTAATTCTGGGAGGAGACGGGGTGGAACGGCAGGCACGTGCACATGCATTACTTTTCACACTGACTGGGATTTATGTAGTGAAAGAAAGTGGAAGTTGACGAACACACAGATTTATGCATTTGGATTTTTTTGTGCATACACACATTTACGCTTTTGTCTGTTTGCCATGTTTTAGTGTGAATTCTATGCACGGCATTATGCATGAGGCCCCATATGAAAAGAAAACATCATACCTGCTGTCATAGATGAGATCCATCTTTGGCTGGTGCAAAACTTCATCAGCCACAGAGCTCTCCTGCTGCCTGACTGGAATTGCAGTCCCTGCATCAGCACTGGTTTTTGGTTCTCCCCCTCCATACAAAGCCTCACCTAGATATGCCATGTAGCCTATAATTAAAGTGAATTTTTTAAGTTAATTTTGTAAAAATAGGTTCAGTAATTTTTACGTAATTAGTGGACAAACAGACATACAAATCTCAAAAAGTCAGTGTTTTGTAGTCTTAGCATCTCTACTAATTTCTTGAGCTGCCATTCATTTTGGAGTTTGGTGAGCAGCGTTGGTGATATCAAATATCAAAGTACATAATGTTGTGCCACATGTTTTTTTTCATCCTGGAATTCATTTTTGTGTTTCATTTATTTAACCCTTGGCAAAGTTTATTTAACAAGGCTGTGTCAAAAATGAGTGTATGCAAATATCGATGTCATCCTCGAAGCACCTGGGGTTAAACTGAAGTAACCTGCATTTGATGTCAAAGAGCCTGTTTAACCTCGCAGGTGTGCAGTTACAGTAGTTGGCATATCGTTCAGGACTGTTGTGCTGAGCTTTGACATCCTTAAGATAAAACTATTGAGCTTGAAAATGTGGGACAAGATGGCCTGGAGGTTAGTGCCGCTACCTCCCACCCCTAGGACACTTATTTTGCATTTCAACTCAGTCACTCTCTGTGTGGAGTTTGCACGCTGTCTTGTCTATGAGTTTTATTTCAGGTATTCTGGTCTTCTTGCTCCATAATCCCAAATGCTGCTATATTGGTAAATCAAATGAATCCAAAATATAAGGCCAATGAATTGGATGATACCCATGGTCAAAAAGACAAAAGTTATCATCTTATAATTAATGTTGACAAACCAAGAAATAATAATCTGTAACATTATGTGCTATGTGACCATTATGTCTGATGTCAACTTCTGATTTCATTTTAAATGGTGAAGTTTTGTAAGGAACCTCAGGTTTAATTCTATAAAATAATGTTACTGAATTTGTTGATTCCATTCTTTGTTAAACTTAAGTTTCTTGCTCTACTTTTTGTGGGCAGTCAGTCATCAAGCTATTCCAGAAATAATGATGGAGTAATGGAAAATCTGGTGAAGCATGCACACCTCTGGTAAAATAATTTAGGAGCAGCAGAACTGTGGAAGAGGAATGAGAGGCGGGCGTTCTTCTGGAAAGTGTCTGCCCCTCATTTTGCTGAAGCAATACTTTCTGTATACTCTTTTATTGCAGCACACTGTACTGTTCCTGATGTGGAGTGATTTTCTTTAGGGAATAAAAATCATGGCTGAGTAGGTTTTCATCTCTCTCAGATTTCTAGTGTGTGTGAAAGTCACAATACATACATACACACCGACTTAGCACAGTACTAACTTTATACTAATACTCGTAGAGCCTCATTTTGTTCTCAGAACAGTCTCAGTTGTCTGTGGCATGGATTCCACACGATGTTAGAAACATTCCTTTGAGAATCTGGTCCATGCTGACATAATTGAATCATGCGGTTTCTACACATTTGTCAGCTGCACATTCATGCTTCAAATTTCCCATTTTACCACATCCCAAAGGTGTTCTTTTGGATTCGCATTTACATTTACACAGTATTTGCTTAGCAGATGCTTTTATCCAAAGCAATTTTCAAAAGAGGTCAATGTAATCAAATAACCATCAGTCTAGGGGACTGTTTAGGAAACAAATATCACAAAACAAGGGTACAAATGTGATCACCACATGTGAAGAGCTCAGAACAAAATACAAGCTAATTATAATTCCTAGGTTACAAAAACCTAATGGCTAACACCAGTTAGACACAAATGAATCAAATAAGAGAGTCTTCAGATACTTTTGAAATACATTAATGAAATCAGCAGTTCAGATGGCAGTGAGCAGTTCATTCCACCAGCCACGAGCAACACATGAAATGAACCTGGATTGAGATTTGATACCATGTAGAGGTGGCATTACCAGACACCATTTAACAGCAGATCTGAGTGGTTGAGACAGAGCATAGGATTTGAGAAGTGTCTCCACACACACACATATATATATATAATTAACAAATCACAGGGACAAACATTTGAAAAAGTCGGTTTATTTACTAGAGACAAAGAAACAATATTCAGTCACGGGAAGTGATATGTTGTGTTGTCATGTTGTAACTCCAAACACTGAATTAAAATTCAATGTGATATTAACAAAAAGTTCATTCAAAAAATTGTTTTTACTGAAGTTTTACAGTAAAAGTGTAAGTTTAAGAAGTATTTGCATGTTAATTTCAAAGCCAAACAGAATGAAAACATATAATGCAACGAACACTTCTAATGCAACATGAACATCTTACGTTTTACTATTTTTTAATATGGTTAATTATTTGCTGTAATGTGAAATAGTTAGTTCTATTATGCATATGTAACAATTCCCAAAAAAATAATCTGTTTAAATTGTACATCTGCTTCCCCATACGCAAGTGACAGATCTGCAAAGTGGCCAGCACGTAGCACCCGCCCAGGGGTTGGCGAGCGAAATGAGCAGGGGGCAGAGCCCCCTAGTATATATATATATATATATATATATATACAGGGGAGGGCAAGCAGATTTACATTTGTAAGTATGGAAAAAGACATGCAGATTATGATTATTACAATAGCTTTTTTAACTCAAAAGCACATCACACTGTTAAGATACAGGTCGTGTGTAACAAATAAATTATAATACAAGAATAAACTTGTATTACTCACAACTGTAAACCACCCCATATACTATATATATATATGTGTGTGATACAGTATCTGCCAAGCAATACAAAGAGTACATGACATGTGTTTCGTCCTTATTGGGACTCCATCAGACATACACACTTTTGCATTCTCTTACGGGGATCAAACCCTGGACATCAGTGCCTGAAGTGAAGCCTCTGACATTGTGCCATGGCAGCTGGTTTGTACAGTACAGTATTACATTCCTAGTTCTGAATTGCAGTTTGATTATTTAGGTGGTTACCTACCAGGTAACGCTTGTAGTTGGTCAGCCAGTCAGCAAACATCTGTGTCATATACTCTTTGTATTATTTGACAGATACTGTATCACACATCTATGAGCTGCTTTTCACAACTGAGAGGATGTGACATTATTTGCTGACAGGCCAACCAACCACAAGCGCTCCCTGGTAGGTAACTGCCTAAATCAGGGGTGGGCAAAGTCACTCCTGGAGGGCCGCAGTGGCTGAAGGTTTTTGTTCCAACCCAGTTGTTTAATAAGAAGCACTTATTGCACTAGAAACACTTCTGCTTCATTTTAGTTATCTCCCTCATTAAGATTTTGAACCCTTATTGCTTATTTAAGTCTAAAACAGCTGCATTCTCGGTTTTTAATTGTTCCTTAATAGCAATAAGATGCAAATGACAAAAGAAACCAGCAGTTATCCATTTTGCTTGTTACCCTTTACACCTGTGTGTATTTATGGTGCACTATTTGGTTTAATTAAATATTTGGAAGGAAAGAGAAGAGAAAAAAGTGAAGGACTGAGAATTACCCATCCGTTTTATACTTCAGAGTATTTGGATGATATCCTTAGAATGGAAAAAAAATCTAGGATAGGAGAATGACTTGACATAGCAGAATTAAAGCACTAACAAGCCATGAAATGTAATTATTGGCAAGGATTGTTTTCTAATTAAGCAACTGGGTTGGAACAAAAACGTGCGGCCACTGGGGCCCTCCAGGAATGAATTTGCCCACCCCTGGCCTAAATGATTAGATTGTGATTCAGAACCAGGAATGTAATATATATATATATATATATATATATATATATATATATATATATATATATATATATATATATATATATATATATACAGTAATCCCTCGCTATATCGCGCTTTGCCTTTCGCGGCTTCACTTCATTGCGGATTTTATATGTAAGCATATTTAAATATATATCGCGGATTTTTTGCTGCTTCACGGGTTTCTGCGGACAATGGGTCTTTTAATTTCTGGTACATGCTTCCTCAGTTGGTTTGCCCAGTTGATTTCATACAAGGGACGCTATTGGCAGATGGCTGAGAAGCTACCCAGCTTACTTTTCTCTGTCTCTCTTGCGCTGACTTTCTCTGATCCTGACGTAGGGGGTGTGAGCAGGGGACCTATTTGCACACCTAGACGATACGGACACTCGTCTAAAAATGCTGAAAGATTATCTTCACGTTGCTATCTTTTGTGCAGCTGCTTCCTGAAACGACATGCTGCACGGTGCTTCGCATACTTAAAAGCTCGAAGGGCACGTATTGATTTTTGATTGAAAAACAAACTCTGTCTCTCTCTCTCTCTTCCTGCTCCTGACGGAGGGGGTGTGAGCTGCCGCCTTCAACAGCTTTGTGCCGCGGTGCTTCACATACTTAAAAGCAGCCCTATTGATTTGTTTGCTTTTCTCTCTATCTCTGTGACAGCCTGTGCTCCTGACACGCACTCCTTTGAAGAGGAAGATATGTTTGCATTCTTTTAATTGTGAGACGGAACTGTCATCTCTGTCTTGTCATGGAGCACAGTTTAAACTTTTGAAAAAGAGACAAATGTTTGTTTGCAGTGTTTGAATAACGTTCCTGTCTCTCTACAACCTCCTGTGTTTCTGCGCAAATCTGTGACCCAAGCATGACAATATAAAAATAACTATATAAACATATGGTTTCTACTTCGCAGATTTTCTTATTTCGCGGGTGGCTCTGGAACGCAACCCCCGCGATGGAGGAGGGATTACTGTATATATATATATATATATATATATATATATATATGAGGGGGAACCCAAAAATAACCGGAAATATTTTTAAAACATGTTTAATTTAATTTTCTGTACAAACTACAATTAGTCTCCTTCAAAGTACTCTCCAATGGCGGAAATACACTTATCTAACCGTTTGTTCCATTGTTGGAAACATTTTTTAAGTTCGTCTGAAGTAATGCCCATTAATGCTCTGGTCGTTTCTTGTTTTACCTCTTTGACGTCAGCAAAACGCCTTCCTTTCAAGTCTTTTTTCATCCGAGGGAACAAAAAGAAATCACACGGAGCTAAATCCGGTGAGTAGGGTGGGTGGTTCAGGGTTGTCATACCGTTTCTTGCCAAAAATTGGCGAATGCTGAGAGCAGTGTGAGATGGAGTGTTGTCATGATGAAAGAACCAATCGCCCGACTTCCACAAATCAGGGCGTTTCCTTCTCACACTGTTGCGCAACCTACTTTTACAAAAAAATTCACTGAACACAAGCACAACCTTCCAGACTGATGGCACTTGGCAGACTGACTTGTGAGGAGTGTAACTAGATCACCCTAGCGGCCCAACCACGTACTACAAGTACCAACCTAACAACAACAAAATTCCGGTTATTTTTGGGTCCCCCCTCAGATATATATATATATATATATATATATATATACATGTTGCCCCATTGACTACTCAGTAGGTAAGTATCAAGGATTTGAACTTAAATCATGCTGCTACAGGGAGCTAATGTCGCAATCTAAAAAGAGGAGTTGCATGTGCCCACCTCTGCTGGTTGGACACCAAATGTAGCATTGCATTTTGAATCATCTTCAAAGTCTTGATGACACATGTTTGTTCTCCTGCCAGCAGAGAATTGCAGTAGTCCAGACATGACAAGGCCAAAGCGTGGACCAAGAGTTGTGCTGCATATTATGTCAGATATGGTCTGATCTTGGAAGTACTTCATGGATTGAATCTGCAAGACCGAGATACCAGATAGACGGAGTGGTGACTCTGAGGTTAGGGATCTGCACTGGCAATCGGAAGGTTGCCGGTTCAAATCCCGTAAATGCCAATAGGGACTCTGCTCTGTTGGACCCTTAAGCAAGACCCTTAACCTGCAATTGCTGAGTGCTTTGAGTAGTGAGAAAAGCACTATATAAATGCAAAGAATTATTATTATTATTACCATAGTAACATATTCCCTGAAGGACAGCTGATTATCGATCACCACCTCAAAGTTGCATACTGACTTGGTGGATGTTAGTGATAAAGAGCCAAGCTGAACAGAGATAGGGTGCTGAACAGATAGACGAGCTGAAGGTCCACCTTTGCTAGGTTAAGGTAGAGAAGATGCTTCTTTGTCCAGGCTGCAATATCAGTGAGGAATGCAGAAGTTCTAGCTGATACCATATGGTCCTCTAAACGAAACAAAAGGTATAACTGCAAATCATTGGCATAGCACTAACAAAAAAAACGTAAGACCGGATTTTCGGGCCTAGTGAGAAGGTGTATAGACTGTGAAGGCCACTGAAGAATACTGAACTTATTGTCATGTTCACTAAACCAGTTTGAGATGATATTTGCTTTGAGACATGGTGCATTATCATGTTGGAAGTAATCATAAGAAGATGGGTAAATTAAGCCCTTATAAACTCTCACACACTCTTATAAACATTTCCTGCACAGTTATACAGCATAAACCCTTTATATTCTCTTAGATATTAGGTAAGATTCGTTGAAATTATGTATGTAAACACACTGTTTATATACTACGCATAAACATACAGTATGTATTGAATATCACTGAGTTTTATTTAATATGTAATACAGTTTTAAACACATTGTAATAATACATATTTTAACAATAGACAGGCCACCAGCAATAAATAAGTACAATGCAAGAAAAAATGTATAAAATGTGTGTACAGTTACACTAAACATACGTACATGTACTAAGTACGTAAAAAATTAGTTATTGGTACTCACCAACAATGACACGACGACTTGTCCGATAACGATGAGATAAATGTTACTGCACAACAAAGGAATCTTCAGGCGACTGTGTAGCACCACCATCGTCATCTGGAGTTTCTTCTTCCACTGAAGGCATACTAGGTGGTGTTTTGTGGGTAAGGAACATCGTGATGGGCAGTTGCTGGCGCTGCTTTTTCATTTGTGTAAGGAGGTTTTTATACACTTCCGTGGTGTCGTCAAGAGCATTTCTAAATTGCAAAGAATGAATCATTTGCGGGTCCCATTCTTCAACCGATGTCTGGAGATCTTTTGCTATTTGTAGAATGGTTGCGAGACGCTTGACAGTTAGGCCGGCGTCTTCTTCCTGTGCTGGGTCCTGTTATTCCTTATTTTCCTCGCTCGCTGACTTGGTCATCTCGGCCAGCAGCTCATTGACGTCATCAAAAGTCATGTCGTGGAATCCTTCTCCTCCTAGCAGTTTTGCCATCCTAACTGCCTTGTCAACCGCCGAGTGATGAATTTCTTCTGCAGAAAAGCCCTTATAGTCATCCATGACTTCTGGCCACAATTTCTTCCAACAGGCATTAACCATCTCTTTCTTCATATCATTTAGGGGCCTTCTGCACGGTCACCAGACACAATGTGATCATGTACTTATGCCAGTACTCCTTCAGGGAAAATTCGTTGTCCGTGTCCATTGCCTCGACCATGTGTTGCAGGGTGTTCCTGGTGTACAATGCCTTGAAAGCCCGGATAACTCCTTGATCCACTGGCTGAATCAGTGAAGTCGTATTCAGCAGCAAGAACTCTATTTTTACGCCTTGGTAGGATAGATCCAAGGGATGACCTCCAGCATTGTCCAGAAGTAAAAGGACTTTGAAATCCAGCCCTTTATCTGCCAGATAGATCTTTACTTCCGGGATGAAACATTGGTGAAACCAATCCGACGTCAGGAGTTTCGTAACCCAGGCCTTCGGGTTGTACATCCAGTACACAGGCAGCAGGTTTTTATTCTTGTTTTTCAGGGCCCAGGGGTTTTTGGACTTATAAATGAGCCCAGGCTTTATCATTAAGCCAGCAGCATTGCCAGACATAACCAGCGTGATGCGATCTTTGTGAGCCTTAAACCCCGGGGCTTTTGCCTTTTTCTTCGTGATAAAAGTACGAGACGGCATCCGCTTCCAAAATAGGGCCGTCTCATCCATATTAAACACTTGTTCAGGCCGATATCCGCTTTTCTCAAAGATCGCCTTGAACGTGTCGGCGACATATTTCTCGGCTGTGGCTTTGTCTGCGGAGGCAGCCTCTCCATGCAGGTTTACGCTGGCCAAGTTGAACCTTTTCTTGAATTTTTCAAACCAGCCCTTGCTGGCAGTAAATTCACTTTTCTTGCTGGGGGATTCAACACAGGTTCCAGGTTGAGGGACGTCGTCTAGAGCATCCCCGGCATCCGCAAACCTATCATGAAGTTGCTTGGCTTTCTCTCGGATGATATTGGTGTCCACAGGGATGTTCTTCTTCCTGCACTCTTCAATCCAAATCCCTAAAGCAGATTTCATCCGGACTACCGCCTTATTACATCCACTTACAACTCGTTTCGCGCCCTGGTTAAAGGACACTGCAGCCGTAGATCTTATATTCTTTTTCTCCTTTTTAATATAACGAACCGTGGACTCATTGATGCCGTAATGGCATCCTACAGCTGCGTAGCTGTTCCCTTCCTTCAACATATCCAAAGCTTTTACTTTTTCAGCAATCGTTAGCATCTTCCGTTGGCGCTTGGGCACGGCCCCTGAAGTAGTAGCAGGAGCAGATCGTTTTGGAGGCATAACGAAGGGCTTGACTACGTACAAAGATACAGTAAACACAAAAGAGCACAAAAGTTAACTCTTTACACAGCGAAACACATTGACGCTGAATAAGCAAGACGAGATGCTGGCTAACATAAAGTGGAATCGAATGCTGCTCTCCGTTGCTGAGCCAATCAGCACCCAGGAACTTAACCCCGTGCTCTGATTGAGTAGCTTCTCAGCCATCCGCCAATAGTGTCCCTTGTATGAAATCAACTGGGCAAACCAACTGAGGAAGCATGTACCAGAAGTAAAAAGACCCATTGTCTGCAGAAACCTGTGAAGCAGCGAAAAATCCACGTTATATATTTAGATATGCTTACATATAAAATCCGCGATAGAGTGAAGCCGTGAAAGTCGAAGCATGATATAGCGAGGGATTACTGTACACTCCAAAGACATCTTTGAATCACTTATTGTGTGTTATTTTGTGTGTCTGTGTTCATGTGTCATGTTCACAGGATTTGTTTCTCATCCTGGTTGAGTTCCTTTCTTATTTTTGTGATATTCTGTCAAGTTTGCTGCCCCTTGTCATCTCAACTAAGGTAAGCTATTTATGGAGCAGATGGGGCGCTGTCAGATTTGTCACAATGTGATTGCTGTCTTCTCCTACTTTTGATATTCCATCTATTTTCCTGACATTAGCTCATCTTCCCAAATTTAAACTCAATGTCCTGTTGTGCGATGGACCTTCAGGTACATGAGATAGTATGAAAGGTGCCCTCATAGACCTAACACCCTTAGGCCATCCCAATGTCTCCAATATACATAGAAGCAGAGGCCCATCATACTTCATATTCAAGAACTTACTGAAGAGCACAACCAGCAAGCTACTGTGGTCATTAACTGAATGCCAGTCTTCATTTTCGTATGTTAAAACATTGCTTTCTGAACATTGATATCTGCTAGCCAGATGCATAACAGACATTTGGAGTTTATTTCAGAGTATTTATTTCAAAGTAACAAATGGCCACCTTCCTTGCTTTCTCCATAAAACTCTCCCCTTAACCTGCTTTTGCCTAAATGAAATAATGTAATGTCTTCAGCTTTTCCTTACAGGTCGCAATACACAAATTGGCCTTTTGTGCAGTTCTTGTGACCTTTAAAAGGGGTCTACTGTAGCAGAAGAGAAAGGCTGTCGCTTAAAATGTGCCAGTGACACAATACCTTCCACCAATTGGAGGCATTATGACTCAGTGTAATACTGACAGCCAAGGAGATGGTCACTGCTTCGGGATAACTCGAATTGTTGGAAGATATAGAAGGTGTTCTTGTGTAGATTGGTATCAGGAGGAAGGTCTAATTACATATCTATGACTGGGGTTTGGGCTCCAGTGTCACAAGGATACAGGTGTCCCCGGGGGTTGTGTTCCAGCAGAATGGTCCCAATGAGTTATCTGGGACTTGATTCCGGAAGTCACTTTTGGCTTTAGTTTGAAAGCAGCCTCCAACCAGGCAGGTGAGCTTGGAGTTGGGAAGATTATTGGGATGAAGGGAGGCCAGAAGAAGGAGAGATGACATGAGGTGTGAGCCAGAGAAGGAAGATAAGACAAGGGCAAGGCTGCCTTGCTGTTTGTCCATGTTGTATTTACTGCTGTCCAACATCTGTCTGATCTGTTGATTTCTGCTCTAGCACAAGTATTCTCAGTTGTATTTGAAACTACCTTTTATTTAAACTGCCTTTTAAGTAAATCACCATCCTTCCCAGCAGGTGGGAACTGATGTTGATCTAATATTGTCACATGGCACTCCCAGACTAATAATGGACTAATTCAGAGATGCCACTCAACCCACCTTGTGTGTCTTTGGGTTGATGGGGGAGCCCCACACATACAGCAGATTCACAAAGTATTCTGACCTCTTCACTTTTTTACACATTTTGTTATGTTGCATCCTTGTGCTAAAATCATTTAAAATTAATATTTGCCCCTTACCAAGTAACAATCAATACTGCAGAGTGTCAAAGTGGAAACAGAATTTTAGAAATTATGCAAATTTATCAAAATTAAAAACTGAAATGTCAGATTGATACAAGGAATCAGACCTTTACTCTGTGTTTAGTTGGAGACCTTTTGGCAGTGATTACAACCTGGAGTCTTCTTGGATCTGACATGACACGCTTTGCACACCTGGATTTGGGGATTTCCTACCATTCTTCTCTGCAGATTCTCTCAGACTCAGTTTGGAGGAGACAATCGGTTCACAGCTATTATCAGGGCTTTCAAGAGATGTTTATGTTCTGGTTGGGCGACTCAAGGACATTCCTAGAGTGTCCTTAAGCCACTCTTGTGTCATCTTTGCTTTGTCCATAAGGTCAATGTCCTGTTGGAAGGCGAGTCTTCAGTCCCAGATCCATAGCGCTCTGGAGCAGGTTTTCATTAAGGATATCTCTTGGAGTTTGCTCCGTCCAGCTTTCCCTCAACCCAGACTAGTCTCCCAGTTTCTGCCACTGACAAACAATCCTACAGAATGTTGCTGCCACCACCATACTTCACTGTTGGAATGATATTGTGCCGGTGATGAGCGGTGTCTAGTTTCCTCCAAACACAATACTAATCTTAGTTTCATAAGACCAGAGGATCTTGTTTCTCAAAGTCTGTGAGCCCCTTAAGTTTCTTTTTGCAAACTTCCAAGTGGGGACTTTCATGCGTCTTTTCCTGGGGAGATCAGTGGAGTAGATGGTTGTAGCAATGGTTGTCCTTCTAGAAGATTCTCTCATCTCCACACAGGTTCTCTGGAGCTTATCCTGAGTAACCATTGGGTTATCAGTCACCTCTTTTCCAAAGCCTTTTTCCTGTGATTACTTATTTTGGCCAGGTTGCTGGCTATAGGAAGTGTTGTGGTTGTTTCCAGTGTCTTCAGTTTAAGAATTATTAAAGCCACTGTGACTTTGGGAATATTTAATCCTGCAGGAATTTGAAAGCCTTCCCAGATCTGTACCTCGACACAATCCACTTTCTAAGTTCTGCAGGCAATTCCTTTAACTTCATTGCTTGGTTTTTGCTCTGATACACATTGTCAACTGTGGGGTCTTCTATAGACAGATATGTGCCATTCCAAATTATGTGTAATCAGTCAAACTGACCACAGATGACCTCCAAATAAGCTGTAGATACATCTCAGTGAAAGTCAATAGAATGGCGTGCACCTGAGTTCAGGTCTCATAAAAATGTGTCTGAATACTGGTGTTACTGTCCTATTTCAGTTTTTTGTGTTTAATAAATTTGTGGGGGGGGGGGGGGGATTTCAAAAATTTTACCACAAGATTGCAATATAACAAAATGTGAAAAAAGTGACTTTTTACCTCCTGGGGCTTCAGGTAGTCCACTATAGATTCAATTTTCTTCGGATCCACCCAGACCCCGTCTGCTGATACCACATGGCCAAGGAAGGTAATCTGGTTATGTAGAAATCTACACTTCTTGATGCTGAGCGAGAGATGAGCCTTGTTTAGTTGCTGGAAGAGAGTGTCGAGGTCCTGTAGATGTTGTGGGACAGATGGGAAAAATAAGATGATGTCATCAATGTACACAAAACTGGTCTTCCCAATGAGCCCCCAGAGGACCTGCTGCAAAAGCCGTTGAGACGATGCCCCTTCATTTTTCAATGCAAAGGGCATCACGCAAAACTGGAAGAACCCTTCCAGGGTGATGACAGTGGTCCTCTCAATGCTATTCTTCTCCATCCTCACCTGCCAATACCTGGACTTCAGGTCCAGGGAGCTGAATGCTGCCACCCAAACAAAGCCTCTAAGATGTTATGGACGAGTGGCATGAAGTAGGCATCATGAGGGGTTTTATCGTTCAGCTCTCAGTACTCCACACAGAATTGGTAGGTGGAAGGCTCAATCACCTCATCCGCCAACATCTGGTCAACCCACTCCTTGATTGTGTCTCTTTTCAGAGGTGACACTCTATAAGCTCTGTGTCACACAGGGACTTGGTTGACTGTCTGGATGTGATGAGTCTGACCCAGTTTGTCCATCCACACCAAGTGCCACCTCCTAATCATTGGCTGAATGAGCTCTGACTGTTCAAGAATTATCTTCTTTACAAGGATGGATTCATCAACCACTTGCATGAGGTAATAATGCAAGTTAGGCCAAACCAGATTGCTCTGAGCCTTCCTCCTGAACTGTAGGACATCACCACCCAGCAACTTTTACTCCAGTTGTGACAGGTGGATGGTACGCCCTACCACCATTAGTGAGTCCGTTCCAGGTAACGTTGACTGTGATTGTCTTAGAACATTAGAACACTCTTGACAAGAACAGGCCATTCAGCCCAACAAAGCTCACCAGTCCTATCCACTTATTTCTTCCAAAAAAACATCAAGTCGAGTTTTGAAAGTCCTTAACATCTTACTGTCTACCACACTACTTGGTAGCTTATTCCAAGTCTATTGTTCTTTGTGTAAAGAAAAACTTCCAAATGTTTGTGCGAAATTTACCCTTAACAAGTTTCCAACTGCGTCCCCGTGTTCTTGATGAACTCATTTTAAAATAACAGTCTCGATCCACTGCACTAATTCCTTTCATAATTTTAAACACTTCAATCAGGTCACCTCTTAATCTTCTTTTGCTTAAACTGTAAAAGCTCAGCTCTTTTAATCTTTCCTCATAATTCATCCCCTGTAGCCCTGGAATCAGCCTAGTCGCTGTTCTCTGGACCTTTTCTAGTGCTGCTATGTCCTTTTTGTAGCCTGGAGACCAAAACTGCACACAGGACTCCAGATGAGGCCTCACCAGTGTATTATAAAGGTTGAGCAGAACCTCCTTGGACTTGTACTCCACACATCATGCTTTATAACCTAACATTCTGTTTGCCTTCTTAATGGCTTCTGAACACTGTCGGGAAGTCGATAGCTTAGAGTCCACTATGACTCCTAAATCCTTCTCATAAGGTGTACTCTCGATTTTCTGACCGCCCATTGTGTATTGTCTTCCTGGGCATACACTACTGTCTCCCAGTGTGTTTTATGCAAGCAGAACCTCAGAGGAACTTTGTCCTTTTCCCCATGTGCCTTTCCATCAGCAAGAAAGAATTTTACTTTTGCACCTTCCCTAAGTGGCTCATGAGACACTTTAAGCTTTTCCCACAAGCTGCATTTGATTGGGGTATGAGTGCTGCCTGTATTCACATCTACCTCACCTCTGACACCCCTCTCTTGTACGGGCACCAGTAAGGGGGTGACATCAGCACAGGGTTCCACTGAGGCTTTCCTTAGTGGTTCGGGACAGGGGACATCCCAAGGCTGGCACCCTTACAAGACCCACTAACCCCAATGGCCGCCCAGTCCTTCTCCACTCAGGACACACAACTTCACCAACTCATCTACTGATTTCACAACCCCCCTCACAGTGGCTGTCACCCAAGGGTCACATGCATTGAGAACATGTCACAATATCTCTTCCTCACACTTAAAGAACAATGTCTGTAATTCTAAGACAAAGTCCCTAAGACTCTGCAATGGATTTTGCGCAAAGGTCCAGAGCTTCTCTTCTAACAGCGCTTGGTATTCATCTGAGAGAAATGCATTCAGAAAGGCAGTGTGAAACAGTTGTTACAGTTGTGCCATTCTGCAAACCATCAAGCATGAGCCGGACCCCAGAGTGCCATGCTCAGGAATCCCTGCAGCTCAGCACCGCTCAGTGGATGCAATTCAATGAACAGGTAAAGCTCCACTACAAAGTCAATGATACTTGTGGATGCACTCTGAGGGGCGAGTCTGGGGAACACCATCTGCAGCACCACATCCAACAAGTACAACTGTCCCTAGTCATTCCCCACCCAATTACAGGAGTCATATATATATTGTAAGAACACTAGGGGTCGCTGTTGCCCCTTAAACCCAACAGAAAGAAGCTGAGGACAAAGGGTGAAAGCACCAAGACGTATTTTAATGGTTCTTCTTTTAAGAAGTGCATCCAAAGTACTCCAGCCACAATAAACAGGCAATACACAATAATAATCCCAATTAATGCTATACAAAATCTCTCCTCCACACCTCCCAACAAGCTCTGTCACACTCCTCCTGACTGTGGCTTGTTTGCTGTGTTCCCAACAGTCCTTGACACCGGAAGTGCTTCTGTCCTTCCACCCACGTGTCTTTGCTAGCATTTCCGGGTCAGATGGAGAATTGGCTTTTTCTTCAGCCCGGAAGTACTTTGGGGCTCCCGTCCCCGTGACTTAGGAGTATGGATGAGGCATAGCTCCTCTGGTCCTCTCACAGCTCCTCCTGGCGGCACCCATGGTACCCAACAGGGCTGAGAAACTACACTCCAAGTCCCAGGATGCCCTGCATTGTTACACTCCAGGGGAGCTGCCATCTAGTGTTTTGGGGGAGGCAGTGTCCTGGAAAAGCTGCCTTCCCCCATCCTTCCATTTCTATATTATACAATATAATAAAACACTAAGGTCTGTATGTGTCTTTGGAGCAATTTTCTTGGTTAGCATGACTTTTCTGTGATTGATCACTTTTCGCTTTGGTGACGAAATCGAAAGAGAAAGTGCAAATGTGAGACACACAAGGATTAGAAAAGCCATAAGAAGCCCGCTGACAGAGTTGCCTTTGAGGACAAGGAGCATAAAACCAGACAGGAGATGAGAAAGGTACCTCGAAAATAATGGCAGAGTTGGAGAAACAGGCTTCACGGGAACACACAAAAGATAAATATACCTCGAGCATTTTTCAACAAGAGCAGGATGCTTCCCAATGTCCTGGCTAATTTGTCCACCTCAAACTGATCATTCTGTCCTCCTAATCATCCCCTAATCCTTTGTGACTATCTATCGGCCTCTCACCTTCACCACCTAATATCTAATGTAATATCTAATGTGTGGTGAGCGTACGGGTGCCAGAATGGCTGCTGTCACATCATCCAGGTGGTTGCTACACATTAGTGGTGGTTGAAGTGGCTTCCCTATTGTCTATGTCAAGCTCTTTGAGTAGGTTAGAAAAGCACTAATTGTGCAACCTGTATAAAACCTTTACTGATTATGCATTGTTTCTCCAGTGTTACATACAGGAATGAGAAATAAAGATTTTGCTGTCTAAGGTTGTTGAGTGATGATGTCTATGTTGGCCAGATTGGGCACAAAGAATAAATGGGGCCCCAACTTCTTGCATGGCGCACTCATGCTCAACCAATGTATGCATTTTGGAACTAGGAAGGTAAAGGAGCATTTGGAAAAAAATGCAGCCCAACATAAGGAGAAGGGGAGAGCATCAAAGTCCAGGGCCCTCATGTATAACACCGTGCATAGAACTCACACTATAACATGGCGTAAGCACAAAAGTGGAAATGTTTGTATGCACAAAAAAATCCAAATGCATAAATCTGTGCAAACGCCAACTTCTACGTTCTTCCGCTACATAAATCCCGGTCAGCGTGAAAAGTAATGCATGTGCCTGCTGTCCCGCCCCAACTCCTCCCAGAATTACGCCTCTTTGAATCTGCAAATCAATATAAATAGCCCTTAAGCTCAGCCTTCTGTGAAAAGACAATGGCAAAAGCACAAGGGAAAAATAGAAGAATTTCAGTGAATACCAAGTGGAGGCAAGGAAAAACGTACTATTTGTTGGTTTAAATAGTGGTATAATCAACAAAATGAAGTTGATCGAGTGATGTAGCGTGTTGGAGAAACTTGAAAGCTCAAGTTCACAAAGTCACACGAAATAAAAAAGAAGTTGTCAGATATCAAAGTCGCCATCAAAAGGCGAGTTGTAACCCACTGTCTGAGTGTCATATGAAAGCTTATTAGGGTACAGAGGAAACAAAATAGGCACACAGTGGGAAAAAAGCATGAAATGTTAACTTTAATCTCGAAATTTCCACTTTAATCACGTGGTTTATTTTGTCATTAAAGTAGAACTTCATGTTAAAATCGTTTAATTTACTAGTTTCTCAAATCCCATCATAACTAAAGTAGCACGTTGAATGCTTTGTATTGTATGTGTTCTTCTATGTGCTCTATGTGTGTAAATCACTACGTGCTTCCGGGCTTTCTCTTCCTCTGACAGGAAACAAAATCCATTACATTCGTAATATTACAGCTCTCTGAATAATTAAAATACTGAGATGTATATGTGATATAATTTTCATGATGATAGAAGTTAAAGCATGTTATTAAACATGGGAACACGGTGGCGGAGTGATTGTTCATGTCTCACGCAAGATGCTTGCTGCGTCGTGCGCGACCTACGATGAAATACTTTATTGCAGCAGTACTGTCTCTTTCAAACGTACTAACCTCCAATTCCTGTCCTTCCTTTTCTTTCTCCAAATAACCAATCGCCACACAATCAGCTCTGTAATAGATGTTAAGCTATCTGTAAGCTTAGAACGGCGATTCTTCAAAACTTTTAAAGAACATTGAAATATCTTCGTAGTACATGTTTAATTATTCTATCCATCTATCATCCCAGTGTCGCGCCGGTCCCACTAAGCATACAGTGAGAGGCAGGAACAATCCGTGAACAGAGTGCCAGCTCCTCACTAGCACTGCGGCACTGTGTCCTCACATGTTTAATTATTAACAATATAGATTATTTAAATGAAGTTAAAGTTTTATCTGTATAATATAATAAATATATTTTGCTGCATTTCATCTTAATAATGATATCGTCATCATATGTAAATACGCACTTTATAAAGTGGCTCAGGTTGTACAATATTATAACTGTATCACAAGTTTACAGTGAGGTGATTGTACTTATAAGTACAAACAGTTCTACAAGGAGCACTTGATGGACTGATTGATTGCGTTTATAGAACCGCGAGGTCCCTACAGGAAAGGCTCTGAAGTGTCTGACGTATGGGAGCAGTTCAATAGACAGCATGACTGAGGCAGCGTGTGCTAGATGTGTATACTGATAATTCTTTTTCCAATCACTGTAGATCTGTGATTCACACTCAGATACAGTGATATAAATACTTGGAGTGGCGCAGTGACAGTAATATGGAAAAGATGATCCTCTGTGGCAACCCCTAACAGTGAGAGTAACAACGCTAAAGCATCTATGGTATTTGGAATACTTTGGCTATTCCCTGGACCATTATAATGTTACAGGTTAATTACAATCAGATGACTTAAACTAATAAACAATATGCAGTTAGTTTCAGTGTATATGATAAAGCCGCGTCAGGGATGTGTATCTAAAAAAGAAAGGGAAACCACACAGGAACAGTAGCACTGCTTTGACGCTGGGTGCCGCCAGTTTGCAAAACCGAGCAGAGAACTTGCGTACACCAGAGTTGGAGCTACCGTGAAAATGTGTGTGGCTTTATGCCAAGTTTAGGTTTTATACATCGCGATTTGAACGTGGAAACGTTCATACACAACTTTTTTGTGCATACGCATCGTTTATACATGAGGCCCCATGCCTGCAAATAGGAGGCAGCGGTGCAAACCAGTCAGTCGCCCTTCTGTCAAATAAAGCTGCTTTGCTGCCATTTTCCTTCATGTTATAACTTGAAGTTGTCCTCTTTTTGATGTTTTTTGCCTTTTGCTTCATTCATGCATCTTCTGAATCTGCTTTTTCCATTACACGGCCATGTGCAGTCACAGCCAATACCGGCCTGCGCCAACAACGAGGTCAGTACAGCTTTTCAGTCATTGCCCCTGTCTGTGGCTTCTTTACTTCAAATATAAAATGACCTTCCAGCATTAACTTTGTACAGATGGCTTTTACTGGGCACAATATGCTATTTAAATGCATTGCTGGATCTTTTTAAATAAACAAAAAATCTTTTGTGAAGGACTTTAAAACTGAATCAGCTTTGTCTCATTCAGAAGCTGGCAATGTCTTCCTTGTTGTGCTATTACATTGATCCCCCAAGGAGTAGAGCAGCTCAGCGGAGCGGAAGGAAGGAAAATCTTTTTGCGCACAAACACAGAAGAGCCTTGGTACATTTTGCAGATGGACAAAGGACAAGTAAATATAAACACTTGGGAAATGCGAGTGACGGTCGACAAAGTGTTGAAAACAAGACCAGGGCTCAGGATGAACAGGGGGTCTCGCAACAAGAGCAGATGAAATTGGAAGTAAAATAGGCCAGGCTGAAGTGAACTTGCGTGGCTTGTTCTGTGCCGGTGCTGTCATACTGAAGAGTGTTTGCTGCCCTGATGCACAGAGTACTGCGTCACTGCATGCCTTGGTTGTGCCCTCCATTGACCCCTCTGTGACGGACTGGCAACCTCTCTACAGCACATTCTTGTGTGCAGCAGACCTGGATTGGCTCCCCTGCGACCCTGAATTGGAGTTGGAGAGTCTGAAAATGTCATGCAATGACGTGACACTCTCAAATACATGCAACACCCATCTGAAAGTCTCCATGCCAAGTTTAAGGTTCTGTGTTTTCACTTGATCATCCATCCATTTCTATTCTGATGTTTCCAGGGCAGAATCATTCCAGATTGCGCTGGGCACAACTGGGAACAGTTCCCAACAGGGTCACTTACTCACATGCATACAATGGGCAAATTCTGATTGACCGAGTGAGTTAACCTCTACCAACCTCTCCTGGACATAGGAGGAAAAATCAAATTGAAATAACAAAGACCAGGAGAAATATCAAGATTAAAAGACATGACTTTGGAGCTGTAAGACCAGCTGGAATTTAAAGCTCTGATTCCTATAGCAGTCTGAAATACCTGAAAAATGTATTTCCCTAAAAAAAATATAAAGAAATGAAGAGCATTATATATTGTTCCATCTCAGGTACATGAAGAATTTCTACATAACGTAACCTTCTCATACTTGCTTGGTCCATTTCAGGGGCACAGTGGGCTAAAGCCTGTCCAGGTGGCCCTGTGATGAAGAGATGACCAGTCACGCCAGTCAGCCTAACCTGCACATGTGTGAGTATATGGAAGGAAAACCCACATAGCCAAGAGCACAACATCCAGCTAGTGAGTGGGCGCAGAATTGAAACGCAAATGAAGTAGCAGTGCTTTCCTCTGCATTAGTGCGTCATCTCAAGAAGATTAGGATATTCTATTAAAGAATCTGTGACATATAATCAAAAGAAACAGCATGGAGCAGTAGCCATCTCACAAATTCAGTATCCTGGGGGCAAATACAACACTTGGTTGTTGCTCTTTTTGTAGTCTGTGTGCTCCCCTGGCGTCTGTCTGGCTTTCCTCCCAAATCCCAAATGTCAGACTATTTGGTGATCCCAACTTGTCCAGGTGTCGATGTGTGTTTGAATGCGCCTTGCCATGTAGTGGCACCCTGTTCATGATTGGCTCCAAGCAATGCTGCTGGTATATAGTGTCTACAGAAAGTATTTATTCCCTTGGAAGTTATCACATTTTCTCGTTTTTATACAACATTAAATCATAATGGATTGAATTGGTGCAGCATGGTGTAAATTAGTTACCAATATAAAACACAGAAGATTGCATAGGAATTCACCTTTTCAAGTCAGTGTTTAGTAGACGCACCTTTTCCAGCCATGACAGCCTTGAGTTTGCGTGCTCAGGTCTCTCTCTGTCAGCTTTGTGCAACTCTACACTCTCACGCTCAGTCAGGGGTCACTTCAACTTCAACTTTATTGTCATGTGTACTGAGTACAATGAAAATCTTATTCTATGAGTCCTCCAGCAATAAATAAGAATACACAGCATAAGCAAAAACACTCCAGTGCAAAAGAAATGCAAAAACAAGCAGAAGAAAGAGTGTACGTGCAAATAAATACATGGTTCAAAGGAAGCTCTGCAGGTATATGGTCTTCAGATGGCCTTCTGTCCTCCAGACACAAGGTGGCCCTACAGTGCTGAGGGGATGGGCAGTGGGTGGGTTTTATTTACAAGCCTGCTGGCATAAGGTAGAATATTGTCTCTTAGCCTTATTGTTCTAGCTGCTGTACTCTTATAATATCTCCCTGATGGTGGCTGTATGAACAGTTCATGTTGTGGGTTGGTTGTGTCCTTAATAATATTATGGGCCCTCCTGAGCATTCTGGTGTTACAGATATCCTCTAGTTCTGTTCCAAAGCTATTCTGGGCCAGTTTTACCAGTGTAGAGCTGGTAAAGCAGCTGGGCAACAGTTCTTGTCTGCACAGTCTCTCCAACCTCATTCTCTGTAGCTTGTAACTCCTTCAGAGTTCTCATAGGACTCTTTGGTGGTCTCCCTCACTAGTCTACTTCTTGTACAATCACTCAGTGGTCTACTCTTGGCAGATGTACAACTGTGTCATTCTCTTTCTATTTTGAAATGATTGACTCTGTGCCTTTCATTCCCACTTTCATGGAGCTGCTCTCTGAGTGCTCTTTTGTCTTCATTGTGTAGGTCAGACCGCCATACTGACTCACCACAAGTCGGACCTTCCATATAAGGCACATTTTATGTGACAATCAACTGAAACTTCAGACAGGTGATCTCCATTGAACTAATCATGCAGTTTCTAAAACCAAATGGCTGCACCACTGATTATTTAGGGGGGTCATATTAAAGGGGGTGAATCCTTACACCTTCAGCTATTGTATGTTTCACATTTGTAATTAGTTGACACCACTTTGCAGAGATCTATTTTCACTTTGACATAAAAGAGAGTCTAAAAAGCCAAATTAAATCTACTGCGGTTTAATGTTGTAAACCAATAAAATGAGATATCTTCCAAGGGGGTGATTCCAAGGATAAAAAGCAACTGGTTCAACTGCTATTAATCTTCTAAATAATATTTTTAATAAACATCCACAGGCTTAAATCATGGAATGAACATGGAATGGAAATAATAATAATAATTACTATTATTATTGTTATTATTATACATTTTATTATTATAGGGCCTTTCCCACGCTCAAGGTGCTTAGCATTTGCATCAATCATCAGTCAAGCCTAAATGTCTAATATGTAATCACGTCTGGCCCTGTGAGACTAATTTATCTAAGCTTCTGTTTTCATACTTTTCATTTGTGCCTAAATCAGAATCAGAATCAGAATCAGCTTTATTGGCCAAGAATATGAACACATACAAGGAATTGGACTCCGGTTTTACCTAGTATTGTCCCCGATGCTGTGAGATTGACTTAAGTGTTCATGAGAGTGATGGCCTGAGGAAAGAAACTGTTCACATGTCTGGTAGTTTTGGCGTACAGTACTCTGTAGCGCCTACCAGAGGGAAGAAGTTGAAAAAGGTTGTAACCAGGGTGTGATGGGTCTGCAATGATGTTTTCTGCCCATTTCCTGACTCGAGATCTGTATAAGTCTTGAATGGAGGGCAGATCAACACCAATGATAAACAACCTCATGCAGGAGCCAAGAACATTTCTTAACTCACTGAACATTAACTGTTCTGACAATTGAAGGTGGACTTCAGAGCCCTAATGTGTATCCTAATGTTCTGGCTGTGCAAATGTAGGACCAGCACCTCACATCAAAAGTTCACTGGCAGGGAGAGAGATATCTACTGACCCACAACTGCAGCGTTAGGCATAACAAAGGCTTTCCCAGGGTCAGTTTCGGGAAAGGGACTGTGACCTCAAGTGGCTGCCGGAGTGCCCCAAACCCAAGACACAGTTAAACATCTGATGTTTTTTAGAATAAAAAATAAAAGGTATGTATTCCTCTAATGCACTTTCCACAATCACTTCTCCAAACATAAGCCACAATTATACAGAACTCAAACAATAAACTAACAATTCTTTCTCCTTACTAACTCCCAACTCTGACACAATGATATGAGGCAGTGGGCTCCTTTGAAGCTGGACTTGGGAATGCTTCTGGTGTCATGCCATGTCTTCCTGGATGTACTTCTGGGCCATACAAAAAGTAAGAAGGTCCTCCCCTACCAGCACCCAGGGACCATGACAGGGTTGCCCTACTGGACTCCAATTCCCAAGCACACCTTTGGGTGTCTCAATTGGGCTGCCACAAGAGGACCTCTGCCACCCAGTGGGGAACCAATCCCTATCCTCGATTCTCCTCAGTCAGTCTCTCTTAAGACATTCTGGCCAGGTAAAAATTCATTTCGATGTCCCAACGGCCAAACTGTGTGTGTCATTGCACTGGCCTCCCATCCTGGTAATAAACCATCTTCCATCCCAGTCAGGTACCCCTTCTCCTCCTAGAAGACCTAATAGGACTTGAGCTAAGGGCCGCTCTCCAACTCTGGTGTTCACAGTGCAGGTTACAGTTAGACCAAGTGGCATCAGTAGTGATAGCTTTAGGGCCCGCCATAATTAAGAAATTGCAATGGTATGAGTGATGACTATAAAATGGAACTGACAGCAAGAAGACTCATAGTCCCTAGAAATATGACTTGACACTTTTCACAATTCAAAAATGAGCACACAATATGATGGAAGGTAATCTTGATGTGCCTGAAGAGGCACGCTGGACCAGACCTAAGTCACAGCAAAGCTCTCAAGTTCCATTAGTTTCTGTAAACTGCCATATCAGGTCTCCCCATTGACGTTCTCTTGAGTTTAAGTCTGGGCTTTGGCTGGGCCACTTGAAGACAGTCAGATTGTCCTGAAGCCTTGTCTTGGTTGTATGCTTCATGTCACTGTCATGCTGCAAGGTGAACCATCAACCCACTCTGAGGCTGCCTGTACTCTGGAGATTGTGACCAGTCTCCCTGTTCTTTACACTGAGAAGCATCCCCCATAGCATGACACTGCGGCCACCATGCTTCACTATAAGGATGAAATTAGGCAGACATAGGGCTTTGAGTTCTGCCCACATAGTTCAATTTTTGTCACATCAAACCAGATCATTTTTTCTTAGTTTCCTCAGAGTCCATTAAATGGCAGTTGGCAACTTTAAGCAAGAGTTATCTACTCTACCATAAATAACTGACCGATGAAGTTGTGATGAGATGTTCGTTCTTATAACAGGATCTCCTAACTCATTACAGGACTTCTAAAGCTCTGTTAGAGTGACTTTTGGTCCACCCTGTGACTCAGTTTGGCTGGACAGTCAACTCTAGGAAGAGTCCTGGTGGTTCCAAACTTCTTCCATTTCACAATTATTGAAGCCATTGTGCAACTGGAACCCCCCCCCCCCCCAATTTTAAAATTGGGTTTATCCCCTTACCCTGATCTTTGCCTCACCACAATTTGATAACAGAGGTCTACAGAGAATTCCTTGAACATCACGACTTGATTTTTGTCCTGACATGCCATGTGAATTGTGGGACCATACATATACAGGGGTATAATAAGAGTATAAGTTTAATATGTCACTGTGCTCTGTGCAAATATATTTTATAAATCTGCCTTTTCTTACTGCACAGTTGACACAGAGCCAGATTTAGCACAGGGGCTCATCATATAGAACTGCTAGGCAAGCATTACAATATAAGACAAGACAGATAGAGACAAATGTCAGACTGAGGACTATTGTATTCTATTTTTTGTCTTTCAAAGTCACCATGAAACTGTATCCTCTTTGTCTTGTTTGGAATTGCATGATTAACCTAAGTGGGGGCTGCACATGAAGAAGAGTATAAAGCCTTGGAACTTTGCCCGGCACACCTTTGAAGCCAACGGACGGAGGGGAGATAACGTCATCCAATCCTGAAAATCCTTCCACTGCAATGGTGAAAATGGCAGATTCTACACATCGGCCCCCACTGCCGAACTGTTTTTGCTATTGGCTTCCTTCGTCTGTTATGCAGCGTAAGCTGACATTAAAGAAAGCTAAGTTATTTCTCCTATGTGATTTCTTACCGCCATATCACTAAGGGAGGGGTATCACCTTTTTATATTATATCTATATAGTTTCGGGTTATGTAACATACCGCAATTACAAAAGAACTCATTCCCAGGGAGACAGTGCCCCCTGCTGGACACAAGGGGTGAATCTTTCTAAATAATGTCCAATCAATTCAATTCACCACAGCTGGACCCCAATCAAGTTCAAAACAAATCTCAAGTAAAATGAAAACAAACAGGATGCACACAGCAAAGAGTCTGAATTCTAATATAAATTCAGTTTTTCATTTTTAATAAACCTTTCTGAAAACATGTTTTCACTTTGTCATTATGAGATATATGCAATGGGCTGGCGCCCTGCCTGGGGTTTGTTTCCTGCCTTGCGCCATGTTATGGCTGGGATTGGTTCCAGCAGACCCCGGTGACCCTCTAGTTCGGATATAGCGGGTTGGATAATGGATGGTGTGATGGATGGCCGGCTAAATATTCCGGCCCACACTTACAGGCCGCCAGGTGGAGCCCTCCCAACAGCATGGAGGTTCTCCGAATTCCAGCAGGGCCTCATGGACCTTGTAGTTTGTATACACAGCCCTGCTGGATACCATGGGGACCACCGGGAGCCATTGTAGGGAGGCTTTCCGACTGCTACGTGCCTTATAACCCGGAAGTGTGTCATGATCACATGACCAGAAGGAACGACTTGCTTCCGGGTTGAAGAAAAGGACTTTTACTCTAACCCGGAAGTAGTGAGGACTTTTGGATTGTTGGACAGGAACCACTTCCGGGTCAGGGGGTATAAAAGGACTGTGGGAAAACCCAGACACTGAGCTGATCTGGGAGGAAGGGTGGCTAAGTGTCTGGGAGAGGAGGAGAGTGTATTATTGTTGTATAGTAGGAGAATTGGTATTTATATGAGTAGTGTGGAGTGGAGAGTGCTTAGTGCACGTTTTAATAATAAAAAGAAGAATAATTATACATCTACCTGGTGTTTGGCGTGGTACCTGAGGGTTCAAGGGAGCTCTAGCGCCCCCTACTGTTACAATGGATGGATGGATTATGAGATATTAAGCACAGATTGATGGGAAAAAATCCAAAATTATCCATTTAAATTTAAATCTGCTACACAATAAGGTATGGAGAAAGTAAAGACGTCTGAATACTTCCTGAATCCACGGTACATCAAAAGAGAAGAGAAATCCAAATGTAAGTAAAACAGAAGCATAATAAAGAGTTGGTCTCAGTAGCCACTTTTCTACCCCCACCTTTTACCTCCAGAACAGCCTTGAGACTTTGGGGGACTGAAGAGGTAAAAAGACTGCCCTGTGATTTTTAGTGCATGCTGACTCTACTGCATTACGAAGTTCCTTCAGATTTGTTAGTGTTAGAGGGGCAGTAGGGCAAGTTATACCCCAAAACTTCCATCCATCCATTATCCAACCCGCTATATCCTAACTACAGGGTCACAGGAATCTGCTGGAGCCAATCAAAGCCAACACGGGGCACAAGGCAGGAAACAAACCTCGGGCAGGGTGCCAGCCCACCGCAGGGCACACACACACACCAAGGACAATTTAGGATCACCAATGCACCTAACCTGCATGTCTTTGGACTGTGGGAGGAAACCGGAGTACCTGAAGGAAACCCATGCAGACACGGGGAGAACATGCAAACTCCACGCAGGGAGGACCCGGGAACTGAACCCAGGTCTCCTAACTGCGAGGCAGCAGCGCTACCCACTGCGCCACCATGCTGCCCACCCCAAAACTTACCCCTCCTAACAATTCAAACTTCGACTACGCCACTCCAATTATGTCAGGTATGGGGAATTCAATGATATTCCTCACTAATTCACCCCCACTGCTCAGGTACTTTTTATTTCAGAGTTGTGGTTGTGTGATAACTTCAAGACACTAATGTGACCACTCTTCAGTTTTACTAGTAACTAGGGGGCTTTGCCCCCTGCTTGTTTTGCTCACCCACCCCTAATGCCACTTCGTGTCTCTGCCGCTCACGTTGTGAAGAGGGTGGCTGAACACTCCCCAAGGAGACACGATTGCTCCTCCGACACCCCTCTTAAATGGTGATACAATGGGAAACACAAACAGCTTTTTATTTACCTCCTTTATGCTCAATTTGCTGCTGCTGCTGACTTGCTGCTGCTTCCATGCCGCATGATCTGCATCTCGTGCGGCGCACTTCTGTCATATCACCTATGTCCATATATTCGATCTCTTTTCATTTTTACCTTTTCGTCAACATCACATTGAATTTTGATTCCATGTTTGGAATTACATTGTGACAACGCAATGTATAACTGCCCATGAGTGAACATCATTTCCTTCTCTCTACAAGAAATGTGTCTGACATAACCACGCAGGACTTTTCCAAATATCTTTGCATAAGCTCTCTGGAACCGGGGTTGGTTACAGTGCTTGCATGAAGACTCGTCTCGCAGGACATTAAAGTGTCTCTGAGACAATTATGTCTCGTCTCCTTTCAAGATTTTTTTTATAATAGAGAGAAATAATCAACAATATAAATATAAAACCAGTAATTAAAACATTCAAAACCTGCCCAAATCCCAATCAATATTATAGAACAAAAATGTCAGAGTCGCTTAAACGTCACTGGGTGTCATGTCAATTGCTTCCTCAAAGAAAAAAAACCCACAGAAAAGGAGAACAAAAGATTTTCCTTAGTGCGTCACCTTAAGCGATCCCCGTCCTAACACCATACATGCACTCGCAGTCCACAAATCCACAGCCCGGTGTCTTCATGTACGCCCTCCTTCAGCACGCCATCTACAAAAAAACGCCCACTGGGCAGATCTCCACATGTAGCATTCCACTACTATATATCAATCTATCCATCCATCCATTTTCCAACCCGCTGAATCCGAACACAGGGTCACGGGGGTCTGCTGGAGCCAATCCCAGCCAACACAGGGCACAAGGCAGGGAACCAATCCCGGGCAGGGTGCCAACCCACCGCAGGACACACACAAACACACCCACACACCAAGCACACACTAGGGCCAATTTAGAATCGCCAATTTACCTAACCTGCATGTCTTTGGACTGTGGGAGGAAACCGGAGCGCCCGGAGGAAACCCACGCAGACACGGGGAGAACATGCAAACTCCACGCAGGGGGGACCCGGGAAGCGAACCCAGGTCCCCAGATCTCCCAACTGCGAGGCAGCAGCGCTACCCACTGCGCCACCGTGCCGCCCTATATCAATCTATTAGATCACAAAAAATGGGGCTACTCATGCTCTGTCTGGGCTATGCATTCCCACCACGTACCCAGACCCCGTCACTTGTGCCTTGTGGGGTTAAGTTGCATGGGACACTATTCCTCCATCACCTTGGACAGTTGCGATACACCACTCTTCGCAGGCTCCCCCTCTCATTCCCCTGCATTCCTTTATGATGCACCTCCGGACTGGAGAAGGGATCCTGTAGCCACCAGCCAAAACGATCATCATTGTGCTCTCGTCAATCTTTGCAGTGTGTGTGTGTGTGTGTGTGTTTTTTTTCCCCCACTGTCTCTGTTTCCGCACCGTGCGTCTCTTCTCTTCTCTTCACTCCCAACCTGTACATCATTGACCTAAAATCCACATCATTTAGCTTCCACAGGTGAATCCAACAGTCATTCAACACTTAAATGTCCAGGTGTAGAAAATTAGCATGAAAAAAAAGAAACAAACTCCAACCAATAACATCGCCACACAATGCCAATAATCAAAATAAATAAAAATACTCCACTCTATATAATACATATATTCAAAAAAAAAAGTGCAACAAAAGAAAGAAGAGTGCTCAAATCCAACAATGCTAATTCTACCCTGTAACATTAGCCGTTGCTAATCTCCTGTTCCAAAGTTGCTCCATTGGCTTGAGATCTGAGGTATGTGCAGGCCCTTGGAGTAAACTGACGTCAGTGTCCTGACATGATATGCATCGAGTGATGTGGCACATTTTCCTCCTGGAGGTCTACATTTATAAAAAGAGAAGACAGTAGCCATGAAGGGATGCACACGTCATCATGTTTGTCAGCAACAATTGCTATGTATGCTATGGTATGCTTCAGATGACACTTCGTTGGTCTTAAGAACTCTAAAGTTTTCGCAGTGCTATTACAACAGCCAACCAGTCTGTACCATTGACACAAGGGAGGATTCAAGCTTGAAGTTGTTTAGCTAAATTCCGAGCCTACAAGTAGCATAAATCCAGATTTCTTAGACCTGGTGAATTATTTCCCTTGTTCCTTCACTCATTCATTTTTGGTGATCATATGCATTGTAGTCTCATCTTCCTTTTTTTGGCTGACAGGAGTGCAACTCAGTGTGGTCTTCTACTGCTGAAGCCCGTCTGCTTCAACGTCCAATGTGTTGTACATTCAGAAATGCTATTGTACTCAGCATTGTAATCTTGTAAAGAGCTGCTGTTTGAGTATTTGTTGCCTTTTTTCCGTACTGTTCATGTTCACCTGACTGCTCTTATTAGTTGGTGTGTTCATTCACCCAATTGCTGCTCACTAAGTCATTGGTTTTGGTCTATTTTCTCATTTTCTGTAAACTGTAGAGGTTGTAGAGCTTGATATTGGTATCCCATGTCTGGCGCCATCAATCATTTCACAGTGAAGGCCTCTTAGATCCCATGTCTCACTCATTCTAATATTTGATCTGCTTAGATTCCACAGTGTGGCGTGTGAAAATGTAGCCCTGCACACGGTAAGAAGCTTTGTCCTTGTTTTAACCACAGCAAATGTAATAAGGAGAAGCTAGCAGGAAGTCCCTTTGCACATTTTGTTTGATTTTCATAGTTCTGTTATTGATGTGCATTCTAGAGAGATGACATGACATGACATTCTTTAATAATAATAATAATACATTTTATTTATATAGCGCCTTTCCCATGCTCAAGGCACTTACAGAATATAATAAAGAATGGCAGCATATACAGTATATAGCATTGTACAAACCAGATAAATAAATAAAGAAGATTAAGACAGTGAATTCTGGAAAAAAAAACAGACAACATAATTGATGGTCTCGCACACACACACACACACACACAGGTTACATGAGCATCTTGACAGAGAAGTAAACTGAGAGAAGGGTAATGAAGTCAAGTAGAGCTAAAAGCCTTCCTGAACAGATGAGTTTTGAGTTGTTTTTTAAAAGAATTCATGGAGTCAGCTGACCTGATTAATTTCGGTAGGTCATTCCAGAGTCTGGGCACTATACAGCTGAAGGCCCTGTCACCCATGGAGTGTAGATTAGTGTGGGGTACAACAAGATTGCCAGAATCAGAGGACCTTAGTGGGCGGGCAGGCACATAGTGATGGAGTAGGTCACTGATGTAGTTTGGCGCGAGGTTATTTAAGGCTTTGTAAGTTATTAGTAGGATTTTATATTCGATTCTGTAGGACACAGGGAGCCAGTGAAGACGGAGCAGGATGGGTGTGATGTGCTCGCTGCTGCTGGTTCGAGTAAGGACTCTTGCAACTGAGTTTTGAATAAGCTGGAGCTGTGATATAAGATTAGAAGGGGCGCCTGCCAGTAGGGAATTACAATAATCGATGCGGGATGTGATAAAAGCATGGACAAGTTTCTCAGCATTAGAGAAGGAGAGGAAGGAGCGAACACGGGATATGTTACGGAGGTGAAAGTAAGAAAGTTTCTTAATGTGATTTATGTGGGCGGAATAAGAGAGGAATGAATCAAAAATGACACCAAGATTTTTTACAGTAGAGGAAGGTCTGATGAGATCACTGCCAAAGGGAGTGGGAAGGAGCTCATTTTATTAAGTTGCATTTTAGTCCCAATTTGCAGGAGTTCAGTTTTATTGCAATTTAATTTTAAAGAGTTCTGCTCCATCCATGTTTTAATTTCACTAAGGCAGGTTGTGAGCTGAGAAAGCTCTGATGAAGTTCCACTTTTAACACTGAAGTTGAGTTGAGTATCATCTGCATAAAAATGATAACTCAGTCCATAGCTACGGATAATATGGCCAAGGGGAAGCATATAAATACAGAAAAGCAGAGGACCGAGGACAGAGCCCTGAGGGACTCCTTGTGTGACTGGCGCTGAGTTGGATCTGCTGTTGCCAAGACTAACAAACTCTTGCCTATCAGTCAGATAGGACTTGAACCACTGGAGGGCAGTGCTAGAGATACCCAGCATGTTCTCCATTCTGGACAGTAGGATGTCATGTCTGACCTGAGTGTCAAATGCTGCACTGAGGTCTAACAGAATTAATATGCTGGTTTGTCCAGAGTCTGCTGCCATAAGCAAATCATTGGTTACCCATAGCAGAGCAGTTTCACAGCTGTGCCGTGCCCTGAAACCAGACTGAAAGGGTTCCATCAAATTATTAGAGGTTAGGTAATTGGTGAGTTGGGAAGCTACAACACGCTCAAGAACTTTTGACAGGAAAGGTAAGTGGGAAATAGGCCGGAGATTGTTAAGATTGTCAGCATCAAGACAAGACTTTTTTAACATTGGGGTTACAGAAGCGATTTTATAAGTGAGCGGCACAGAGCCAGTGTCAAGGGATGAGTTTATTATTGTTGTAACAGTTGGGATTATGGCATGAAGGCAGGATTTAAGTAGTGTGGTGGGGATGGGGTCCAGTACACAAGTAGTCGGCCTCATCTTACAAAGGAGGTTATTAACAAACGCAGATGTGACTGGTGAGAACTTAGAGAAGGAGCTGGATGGAGTGCGAAAATGGGGAGAGATATAAACAGATGATGTATTTATGTTAGTTGAATTATTTAGATCTTTAATTTTGTTACGGAAAAAGTGGAGGAATTCCTCACAGACTTCAGTAGAAGAGGTAGTTGGGCCAGATGCGGGTTCAAGTAGTTTATTAACTACAGAGAACAGAACCCTTGGGTTATCATGGCTACTTTCTATTATTCTGCCGTAATGGGTGTTCTTGGCAGAAATTAGTGCTTCTCTGTAAGCTCTTTGGTGGTCAGATAAAGCCTGGATGTGCACGGTGAGGCCAGTCTTACGTGACATTCTCTCAAGGCGTCGGCCAGCTGCTTTCATAGATCGCAATTCTGAGTTATACCAAGGAGCTGAGCGTTTAAAGGAAACCTCTTTATGTTTTAAAGGAGCTGTTTTATCTAATGCTGAGTGAAGGGCCGAGTTATAGTGGTCAATAAGACTATCTAGTGTTGATGGAATAGGTGAAGACAGTAAAAGATCAGAAATGGATCCAGAAAGGATAGAGGGACAGATATTTTTAAGGTTTCTGTAAGAAATTTGTTGTTTACAGGTAAGAGGAGGGAAAGGCAGTGAAACAGTGAAAAATACTGCTTTATGGTCAGAGAGTCCCAAATCAGTGCTGTAAATGTTGGCAGCAGATAGTCCAGAAGAAAGATCAGATCCAATATATGACCGCCAGAGTGGGTTGGAAAATCAACATGTTGTGTCAAGTCAAAGCAGTCCAGTAAGGATAGGAATTCATTCCTCAGTTTAGATGTGGGGGTGTCAATATGGATGTTGAAATCACCAAGAAGGATAATTCTCTGAGAGTAAGAGCTTAGGTGGGTCAAAAGTTCAATCAGATCGGATAAAAAGGATGCATTGTATTTTGGGGGACGATAAAGAACAATGAGTGAGACAGGACCTGATTTCGTTATTAGTTTAAGAGCCAGGCACTCAAAAGACAATGGGCAGTCAATTGGGATTCGTTTAATGTTTAAGTCAGCTCTGACAATTACTGCAAGCCCGCCGCCTTGTCTTGAGCTGCGAGGCTCTGTGTGGAAAGTGAAACCAATTGGAGTCGACTCTGTGAGAGTCGCAAATTCGTTTGGTTTTTGCCAAGTCTCCGTTAGACACAGAATATTAATTTTGCTGTCAGTGATGAGTTCTGATAGTGCCAATGCTTTGCCATTAAGAGTCCTCGAGTTAAACAGAACAATATTAGTTAATGAGGCTTCTTCTGAAGTGTATCTTTGAAATGATACACTTCAGTTCTCAAGCTGAATGTCCATACACATTTCTTAAGGTAGTTGTAGAACGAGATCTCATAGTGAGCGCTCCTGTGAAACACACAGTTCAGCTGGTCTTCCCTCTGTATGCACAGAGACCTTGTCACCAATATTTTAGCTTATAATTCTACATGGAGATTGCTTTGCTTGCTTACTTGCTTATGGTGGCTTGTCAACAAATCGACAATGACGCAGTGCAAATGGTCGAACAAGGCAATACTACTGCCACACATTTTCAGGAAATGGGGACACTGAAAAGTCAGGTAGATCAGTAGATCTTGTGAATTTGTTGGTGATGCTCCACAGAAAGCCAAGTTGTAATAGTTTCAAAATACAGTCAGTCCATAAGTATTTGGACAGTGGCACAATTTTCATAATTTCATCTCTGTACGCCACCACATTGAATCTGAAATAAAGCAATCCTTATGTGATTAAAGTGTAGACTTTCAGTTTTAATTTAAGGGGTTTACCAAAAATATCATATGAGCCATTTAGAAATGACAGCCATTTTTCTACTTGCCCCTCCACCATTTCCAGGGGCTCAAAAGTACTTGGACATTTGACTGACAATCTGTTCCACAGCTATGTTTGAGCAGGTCCCTCACTATTTCATTAACTTTTAAGCAGGTAAAAGGTCTGGAATTAATTCCAAGTGTCAAATTGGCTTTTGGAAGCCGTCACTGTGACCTCTCAATATGAGTCAGTCAAATGTCCAAATACTTTTGAACTCCTAGAAATTTGGGGGCTATTATATCTACTCTCTATATATAAAATCCTAAGCCTAAAAGTGCAACGATTTTGTGCAATGATTTTATGTGACGTTTTTATGTCACATTTTAAATTGGACTTACAGTATTTTAAACCCTACATATATATGTTTGGTATCATTATTTTCAGAATTTGTCAAACTTTAATGTGATGTTGTTAGATTTTCAGATTCTTATTCCATTTTTAAATTATAAACTAAAATATCAAGAAAGTCATGGGGCAGTCTACTTGGTCACAACTGGGGATTTGTACCATATCTTTAAATATAATCGCTTTCTCTAACGGAGTGGCTCAGATGTGTGATAGATGGGGGCCCAGCGCTCGTCCCCGGGTTTGGTGAGCAAAGTGAGCAGTGGGCGGAGCCTCCTAGTTTTCTATAATTATCTGTTTTTCATCACTGAGACCTGGATTGTAAATGGTGACTCTTCATGTTTTACTGACTTGGTACCATCAGGTCATTCATTTTTAAACTCTCTTCGGCTGACTCGTCGTGGTGGGGGCGTTGCCACTGTTTTTAAAAGTATGTTCTTGTGTCGGAGCCTTACAAAGGGTCCGTTTAGTAGCTTCGAACTGCAACATTTCGAAGTGTGCAGCTCTCCTTCTTTGTTGTTTGCTGTGGTTTATAGACCTCCTGTGATTAATGATATCTTCATTTCTGAATTCTCTGATCTCCTGGCTGATATCACCCTCTCCCATGACAAAGTACTTATTGTTGGTGATTTTAACATTCACGTTTGTTGTCAATCGAAACCTTTGGTTAATGACTTTTTATCACTATTGGAATCATTTGATTTTATCCAGCATATTAATATGCCAACTCACTCTCTCGGTCATACCCTTGATCTCGTTCTTACACGTGATATTTCAGTTAATGATGTTGATTTATGCGATGTTTCTTTTACTGATCACTTTTCTATAATGATGGTTTTGAAATTACTGTAGATGTCCCTACTACTAATTGTGCTTCACGCTGCTCTCGATTTTTAGATTCTTCTATTATATCCGATTTTAAAACCATATTCTCTAGTCTTGATGTACATGTCCAATATGATTGTATCGATGATTCTGTCTTAGAATTTAATTCTTCTTGTAAAACGGTATTAGACTCAATTGCTCCACTCAAGGTACACTGTAATAAGGGAAGACCTGATCCCTGGCTAAATGAAACTACGCGATTGCTGTGCTGCGCCTGTCAAACTGCAGTTGCAAACTGCGTTGGAAAAAAGATGGACTGATTGTTTCTAAACAGATTTTTAGGAGTTCTCTATTCAACTTCCAGGTTGCAGTTAAGAAAGCTAAACATGATTTCTTCGCTGATTTAGTTTCCTGTCATTCTAAGAATCCTAGGGTCTTATTAAATTCAATTAATGCGGCCATTCACCCTCATTCTCTGATGGGATTAAATAGTACTGTTCTTTCATGTCTGCAGTGGGCTGGCACCCTGCCCAGGGTTTGTTTCCTGCCTTCCGCCCTGTGTTGGCTGGGATTGGCTCCAGCAGACCCCCGTGACCCTGTAGTTAGTATATAGCGGGTTGGATAATGGATGGATGGATGGATGTTCTTTCATGTGAGCAGTTTCTTTCATTCTTGGTCAGTACAATTGATAAAATTCGCTGTGGTATTGTTCCAACTGACTATGAAATTCCTACTGTTAATCATGGTATTGTATTTGAATCTTTTGATCTTGTCACACTTTCACAGCTAAAAAGAACTATTGACAGCCTTAAACCTACTCTCAGTCCTCTTGATATTGTACCACCACGCCTCTTAGTGGAAGCCTTTGATGTTTTGGGTCCATCTTTACTAGCCATTATCAATGGTTCTATTAGGGGGGGTTGTGTCCTCATTTTTTAAACATGCTGTGGTGCGTCCCTGTCTAAAAAAGGCAGAATTAGATCCTGGAGTTTTAACCAATTTTCGTCCGATTTCCCAATTGCCATTTCTGGCTAAAATATTAGAAAGAATTATTTATAATCAATTGGTTGGTCACCTTAACTCCAATAATTTATTTGAGATCTATCAATCTGGCTTTAGGTGTTATCATGGTGTTGAGACGGCCCTCCTTAAAGTATTCAATGACATCTCTATTATTACTGACTCAGGTGGAGCTGCGGTCCTTGTCCTCCTTGACCTGTCTGCTGCCTTTGACATTATTGACCATGAGATATTGCTGTTGCGGCTTGAACATCTTGTTAGGCTTAAAGGGGCTGCTCTTAACTGGTTCAGGTCATATCTAATTGGTAGACACTTTTCAGTGACTTTAAATTCCTGTTTTTCGTCTACTGCTCCTCTTAAATGTGGTGTTCCTCAGGGATCTATTTTGGGTCCTATTTTATTCTCTGTATACCTTCACCCTATTATATCTATTTTCAGGAAATTTAACATTTCTTTTCACTGCTATGCTGATGATACACAGGTTTATATTCCCGTCTGTAACTCTGCAATGAATCCACTGCACAACTGTCTTTCTGAACTAAGATCCTGGATGGCTAATAATTTTCTTGATCTAAATCAAAATAAAATGGAGGTGCTTATAGTGGGTCCATCAGCTAAAGCCCAAATTGGTCTTGGACTTCTCAGCTCTTTCTCTGTCTTTTGCAAACCTTAAGCCCGCAATCTTGGTGTTATCTTTGACAGTAGCCTCTCTTTTGAGAAGCAAGTTAATTCTGTAGTCAAGAGTTGCTTTTTCCAGCTACGTCTATTAGGTAAGATCAAGCCTTTTTTATCTTCTAGGGATCTTGAGCAAGATACTCATACTTTTATCTTTTCTCACCTTGATTACTGCAACTCGCTGTATTCTGAGATTAGCAAATCCCTGATACGCAGATTATAGTTGGTCCAGAATGCTGCCGCTCGCTTTCTGGTTGGGGCAAGAAAGTCTGATTCTGTTTCTCCAATATTAGCTTCTTTACACTGGCTACCTGTCAGTTTTCGAATTGATTTTAAAATCTTGTTGCTAGTTTTAAAATCTTTACATGGGCTTGCTCCTGCCTATTTATCTGAACTGTGTGTTTTACACCAGCCATCCAGAGTGCTTAGATCTTTTGGTCAGTTGTCTCTTGTTGTCCCTCGTACCAAGTGTAAAACTGAGGGGGACAGGGCTTTTGCAGCTGCTGCTCCTCGCCTGTGGAACTCTTTACCTCATTACATAAAGGAGTCGTCTACAATTGAACTGTTTAAAACAAGATTAAAGACTCATTTCTATTCACTTGCATTCCATGACCTTCAGCAATACTGATGGTTTCCTCATTGTGATTATGTAATATTACTTCTATTTATTATATATTTTATTTATGATCATATTTTTTATTTCTATTTATGTTATTCATGTTAATTGTATGTTTTTCTTTAATTCTTTTATTGTAAAGCACTTTGGCCACAGCATTCGGATGTTGTTTTAAATGTGCTATATAAATATAGTCGACATTGACATTGACATCTGCTCTCTATTTGGTATTATTGTATGTTAATAAATACCACATTGCTTTTATAATTTATATACTTTGTATCTTGAGTGATTGAAGTAAATATTAGGGCACCTAGTGTGGGAAAATTGCCACTTTCTTGCCTGCAGGATTATCAAAGCTGAGAGGTTGCTCCTCGATATTTAGAACTTAATGATCTTCTTCATATTATTTTGTTGCAAATGTGCATTCTTGTGTAATTGCTATCTTGTTCACACTTTTGGAACCGATAGGACTAAAGTAAAAAAAACATGTGAAATCCTCTGCTAAGAGGCATACAGTATAGGTGAGTTTGAGAGGATATGCTGCTCAGAAAATGACCTGTGCACAATTCTTCAAAAGCTGAGGTAATTAAGAACAACATAACACACTCAAAGAACCTGAGTGACATGTGAAGGACAAGACGGCTGCTGCAGTATCAGCTTTCTCCATGGCAGGCAATGTGAAGAGAGGCATGTGAAAGGCATCAATGAGTTCACCACTTTGAGCAGACATAAAGAAATGATTTCATCTTTAACAAATTTGTCTGGAGAGAAGGTCTTTTCTTCAAAGCCCTTTGTTCTGGGCTGAACTAGATATGATGCCTTGTCTTTTTTATGTAGACTGTAGCTGAGCTCAGTAGGCCTTGTTGCATCTCTGCACAAGCTCACACACACTAAAGGGAAGAAAACAACATTGTGAAGTGACTCTGAGCTGAATAACAACAAAAAAACTCAATGGAATGCCCATTGGAAACTGAACTCTCAGGCCTCAGCACTAAAGCTGCCGATGGATTAAAACAAGCTCTTTCTGTGAATTCTTGCAAAACTCGTTTTCCATCTTGTCTGGATCCAGGAAGCAGCTTGCGATTACACGGTCTGATTGCAAAGGACATCATGAGAAGTGAGCCTTCTAAGTCTGACTTGTGGCTCACATCCAATTGTGAATTCTGCTGGGGGGCTGTAAAGCAACAGCTGGAGCATCTGCACGAAGATGAAAACTCGGAACAAATGGACCGGCTGCTTTTTTGTTGTCTGTGGTGGGTTTAAATGAACTCCAGATCAGATGATATGCATATGAGTGAGTGCGTGCTTATACTGACGGTCTGACTGTAGGCACACAAACACAATATTGTTTGCAGTCTGAAGGCAACTACCAAGCCTCTCAAAAAGCACTTCCCAGCATTCACTTCTGACAACTTGGTCTTCAGTAAATGTGTTTGACATTAAAACTCAGTTCCATTAAATGTGGGCCTTGGATTCTCAGATGTGCATCTTCTCTCCTCTGTTGTACATATATTTTATGGACATGATGTTAAGATACCACTAAGGAGTACAGCAGACAATGTTGTCTTCTTGGCCTCATGAAATGGTGATCTTAAATTTCACACTGAAACAGTCTGCAGATAAATGTAATGTCGCTGGGATGAGAACTGATGCCTCCCAATCAGAGCAGATGGTCCTCTCCCAGGCTACAGTGCTTTCATGCTTTGTTCGCTGCAGGAAAGGAATAAGCAGCTGCCCCAGGTGGAGGATTTCAAGTACCTCAGGGTCTCATTCACAGGTGACAGCAGAGGTGGCTGTGAAGGTGACCAATGAATCGGTCTGTGGGTCACTAGCTCTGGGAAGTGCCTGAAAGAATGAGATTGTGAGCCAAGCGGTTGAAGTGAAGTTGCTGAGTTCAACCTCCAAAATGGGGTGAGGACCTTGGAGCAGAACCTCTTATTCTCAGGAATTTGAGGTGCCAGTTAAGGTGTTTTGAGCACATAATCAGTGTGCCTTTCTGGATGCATCTCTTAGGAGGTGTACAAAACACAGCTCACTGGGCAAAGACCTGAAGGGAGAGACCTGGGACACACTGCAGGGATTCTATCTGTCAACTGTCTTGCAAGTGCCTTGGAATTTTCCTAAAGGGCTGGAGAAAAATGATGAGGATTGGAAGGTCCGCTCAGCCAAGCTCAGTCTGTTGTTAATGTGACCTCACAAGGAAACAGAAAAAGAAAATCATGATTATCATTATGGTGATGATGATGATGGTGGTCTTTTCTGTGTACTCTCACACATTCAAAATGTGAAGTTTAGAATTACATAATTGTTGTTGAGATAGAAGAGAGCCATCTGATGAACCTGTTCATGAATGCTACAATCCCAGGGGAATCTGTGAGTGGATGTCGTCTGGGCTGCACATTACAAATTGATCCTGCCATTGTTTTAAGATGAGTACACCATCCCATAAAGGAGCCCTGTATGCGGTGTCATGCACACAAGCTGCAGGAGTGTGCTGGGGACTCTGCTTAAGAAAACACACTGGGCACAGGTGATGCTGAAGCACGTGTACTAACCTTTCTGCGTCTTGAAGCCCGAGAGTGAAGGAGGAGCCAACAGAGGAATAATGACCGTACCCCCAGAAGGATGTGGGGTCCCCTTCAAGTATCATCCTTATATAAGCATTGCGATGGTCGGAAGTCAACATTTATCATTGGACCTGTGACAGCTGGAGCCACAATAGCCTGCAGAAGCCTTTGATTTTGGAATAGCATAGAAGAACATGACACTCATGTTAGTATTATAAAAAGCAGCTGCATAGTAAAATTCAGCTTTTTGAGTATTTTATAGTCTGTAAGGAGGTCCAGACACCATCATTGGAAAGGCGCTATATAAATCAAATATATTATTATTATTGTGTGTTTTTTGTAAACTATGAAGTGACAGAGCAACTAAAAACCCTTTGAGGTGGCCACTGAACACACATTTGACTATACAGTAGGTGAGAATACAATTGACTCCATTTAAAAAGGTTCTGAATTGACAGATAATACCAATTTCTTCTTCTTCTTTCAGCTGCTCCAGTTAGGGGTGGCTACAGTGCATCATCTTCTTCCATATCTTCCTGTCCTCTGCATCTTGTCCTGTTACGCCCATCACCTGCATGTCCTATCTCACCACCTCCATAAACCTTCTCTTAGGCCTTCCTCTTTTTCTCTTGCCTGGCCGCTCTATCCTTAACATCCTTCTCCCAATATTCCCAGCATCTGTCCTCTGCACATGTCCAAACCAACGCAATCTCACCTCTCTGACTTTGTCTCCCAACCATCCAATCTGAGTTGACCCTCTAATGTACTCATTTCTAATCCTGTCCATCCTTGTCACACCCAATGCAAACCTTAACATCTTTAACTCTGTTACCTCCAGCTCTGTCTCCTGCTTTCTGGTCAGTGACACCATCTCCAACACATATACAGTGCATCCGGAAAGTATTCACAGCGCATCATTTTTTCCACATTTTGTTATGTTACAGAATTATTCCAGGGATGTTCAATCGGATTCAAGTCTGGGCTCTGGCTGGGCCACTCAAGGACATTCACAGAGTTGTCCTGAAGCCACTCCGTTGATATCTTGGCTGTGTGCTTAGGGTCGTTGTCCTGCTGAAAGATGAACCGTCGCCCCAGTCTGAGGTCAAGAGCGCTCTGGAGCAGATTTTCATCCAGGATGTCTCTGTACATTGCTGCAGTCATCTTTCCCTTTATCCTGACTAGTCTCCCAGTTCCTGACGCTGAAAAACATCCCCACAGCATGATGTTGCCACCACCATGCTTCACTGTAGGGATGGTGCCAGGTTTCCTCCAAACGTGACGCCTGGCACTCACGCCAAAGAGTTCAATCTTTGTCTCATCAGACGAGAGGATTTTCTTTCTCATGGTCTGAGAGTCCTTCAGGTGCCTTTTGGCAAACTCCAGGCGGGCTGCCATGTGCCTTTTACTAAGGAGTGGCTTCTGTCTGGCCACTCTACCATACAGGCCTGATTGATGGATTGCTGCAGAGATGGTTGTACTTCTGGAAGGTTCTCCTCTCTCCACAGAGGACCTCTGGAGCTCTGACAGAGTGACCATCGGGTTCTTGGTCACCTCTCTGACTAAGGCCCTTCTCCCCCGATCGCTCAGTTTAGATGGCCGGTCAGCTCTAGGAAGAGTCCTGGTGGTTTCGAACTTCTTCCACTTACGGATGATGGAGGCCACTGTGCTCATTGGGTCCTTCAAAGCAGCAGAAATTTTTCTGTAACCTTCCCCAGATTTGTGCCTCGAGACAATCCTGTCTCGGATGTCTACAGACAATTCCTTTGACTTCATGCTTGGTTTGTGCTCTGACATGAACTGTCAACTGTGGGACCTTATATAGACAGGTGTGTGCCTTTCCAAATCATGTCCAGTGAACTGAATTTACCACATGTGGACTCCAATTAAGCTGCAGAAACATCTCAAGGATGATCAGGGGAAACAGGGTGCACCTGAGCTCAATTTTGAGCTTCATGGCAAAGGCTGTGAATACTTATGTACATGTGCTTTCTCAGTTTTTTTATTTTTAATAAATTTGCAAAAATCTCAAGTAAACTTTTTTCATGTTGTCATTATGGGGTGTTGTGTGTAGAATTCTGAGGAAAAAAATGAATTTAATCCATTTTGGAATAAGGCTGTAACATAACATAATGTGGAAAAAGTGATGCGCTGTGAATACTTTCCGGATGCACTGTAGCATAGCTGGTCTCACTATCGTCCTGTAGATCTTCCCTTTCACTCTTGCTGATACCCGTCTGTCACAAATTACTCCTGACGCTCTTCTCCACCCATTCCACCCTGCCTGCACTCTCTTTTTCACCTCTCTTCCACAGTCCCCATTACTCTGTACTGTTGATCCCAAGTATTTAAACTCATCCACCTTCGCCAACTCTACTCCCTGCATTCTCACCATTACACTGAGCTCCCTCTCATTTACACACATGTATTCTGTCTTGTTTCTAATGACCTTCATTCCTTTCATCTCTAGAGCATATCTCCACCTCTCCAGGGTCTCCTCAACCTGCTCCTTACTCTCGCTACAGATCACAATGTTATCAGCAAACATCATAGTCCACGGGGACTCCTGTCTAATCTCGTCTGTCAACCTGTCCAATAATACCAATCATAATACCAACTTAAAGCTTATAAATAAATCTACACTACTGTAACCATTAACATCAACATGGAGAAGACCAGCTCACTCATTCAAGTTGCAATGATTAGTATATGATTTAGCATGATAAACCATGTTTTATGCACTTGGTGTGGTAGAAGAGGGCTGCACTAAAGTGCACTGACAATATCAGTCTTAAAGTACTGAATATCATCTAAAAACACTCTTAAATACAGACATGGACTCCACCATGAAAAAGACAAAGAACCCACAGCTGTCTATGAAATAACTTGAAACTGACAAAAGTAATTGGCACCCATCATTGTTTATGAAGTATTTAACAAAAATCAGACTTTGCTTTAGAGTTTTGATTCAACAGAATATTTCAAATAATAACACAAATGAAAATGGCATGGGCAAAAATGATGGGACCCTTAACCTAATATTTTGTTGCACAACCTTGAGAGGCCATCACTTCAAACAAACGATTCCTGCAGTTCTTAGTGAGACTTTTGCACCTGTCCACAGATTGTTTGGCTCACTCATCCTGGGCAAACTGCTCCAGCTGTGTCAGGTTTGAAGGGGGTTAGGGTTAGGGTTCTCCAGACTGCATGTTTCAGTTCTTTTCTTAGATCAGGCCTATTTAAATGGTGGCCTGCAGCCCACATGTGGCCCAGAAGCAAACACAAAGTGGCCCAGCCCATGGTCCTGCCATGGCTTCAGACTGCAGTTAAAATGGTCTCAAATGCAACCAAAAATAGGCTTTGGCGATTTTCATTTCAATTTAATTCGTCAGTTTGGAGTTAAATCATTGAAACTTTAAACTAATTATATTGTAACAGTGGATTGGCACACCGGGGTGGTGGTCCCCCTCTTTAAGAAGGGGGATCGGAGGGTGTGTTCCAACTACAGAGGGATCACACTCCTCAGCCTCCCTGGAAAAGTCTATTCAGGGGTCCTGGAGAGGAGGGTCCGTCGGATAGTCGAGCCTCGGATTCAGGAGGAACAGTGTGGTTTTCGTCCTGGTCGCAGAACAGTGGACCAGCTCTATACCCTTAGCAGGATCCTGGAGGGTGCATGGGAGTTTGCCCAACCAGTCTACATGTGTTTTGTGAACTTGGAAAAGGCATTCGACCGTGTCCCTCGGGGAATCCTGTGGGGGGTACTCCGAGAGTATGGGGTACCGGCCCCCCTGATAAGGGCTGTTCGGTCCCTGTACGATCGGTGACAGAGCTTGGTCCGCATTGCCGGCAGTAAGTTGAACCCGTTTCCAGTGAGAGTTGGACTCCGCCAAGGCTGCCCTTTGTCACCGATTCTGTTCATAACTTTTATGGACAGAATTTCTAGGTGCAGCCATGGCGTTGAGGGGGTCCGGTTTGGTGGGCTCAGGATTGGGTCACTACTTTTTGCAGATGATGTTGTCCTGTTTGCTTCATCAGGCCGTGATCTTCAGCTCTCTCTGGATCGGTTCGCAGCCGAGTGTGAAGCGGCTGGGATGAGAATCAGCACCTCCAAATCCGAGACCATGGTCCTCAGCCGGAAAAGGGTGGAGTGCCCTCTCAGGGTTGGGAGCGAGATCCTGCACCAAGTGGAGGAGTTCAAGTATCTCGGGGTCTTGTTCACGAGTGAGGGAAGAATGGAGCGTGAGATCGACAGGCGGATCAGTGCGGCATCCGCAGTAATGCGGGCACTGCATCGGTCTGTCATGGTGAAAAAGCAGCTGAGCCGCAAGGCGAAGCTCTCAATTTACCAGTCGATCTATGTTCCTACCCTCATCTATGGTCATGAGCTATGGGTAGTGACCGAAAGAACGAGATCGCGAATACAAGCGGCTGAAATGAGTTTCCTCCGCAGGGTGTCTGGGCTTTCCCTTAAAGATAGGGTGAGAAGCTCAGTCATCCGGGAGGGGCTCAGAGTAGAGCCGCTGCTCCTCCGCATCGAGAGGAGTCAGATGAGGTGGCTCGGGCATCTGATCAGGATGCCTCCTGGACGCCTCCCTGGTGAAGTGTTCCGGGCACGTCTAACCGGGAGGAGGCCCCGGGGAAGACCCAGGACACGCTGGAGGGACTACGTCTCTCGACTGGCCTGTGAACGCCTTGGGATTCTCCCGGAAGAGCTAGAAGAAATGGCCGGGGAGAGGGAAGTCTGGGCATCTCTACTCAAGCTGCTGCCCCCGCGACCTGACCTCGGATAAGCGGGAGACAATGGATGGATGGATGGATATTGTAACAGATGCAAAAGGCCACTTTTTTATTGTTAAGAGGATGTGCCGTTAACACATGTGTCGGTATGGGCTCCCCCTTGCATATCCCTGAGCAAGTTTATGACCCGCATTGGGTGCGAGAGATTTGCATCGAAAATGACGTCAGACTTGGAGATGCACGTGGGAAAATATTTCTAAGTACACGCTGCTGCTGATGGGACGGTTGTGTGTTCCAAATGGTGAATTTCAATGTGCCAGAATAATGAATGGAGGTCTGAATATGACGTAACCGATCATTAAAACAAATGTTAGCCATGCAAAACATGCCCATCATATAGGTCCCCTGTTATGAAAATATCTGTGCCCTGATATTCAGTTGTCCCTTTTGATTTGGCGTGGCACACTAAGGTGTGATTGTCACCAATCTCCTTATGTTTGCGTATGTTTGCATGCAGTTTTTCTTTTGATTTAATGCATACTCCATGGAGCATGCTGGCCTGTCTGTCAGCAAAAATGTACAAGCAGACGCCTGCCCACTGTTTCGTTACGCACAGCAATGTCTGCATTTTAGGTTGAAGGTGTAGGCCTATTAGTCATTTTACCAGGGTGCTCTGTGATTGATAGCGGACAGTAAACTTTGTTAAAATTCAGTCGTTTTGGCGTGCGCACTATATGTTCTGTTACCAATAAATTCGTCAATGGGAGCTCATCAACAAAGAAACCTGGAAAATAAGAATTAGTAAAAAATAATCCATATTACTAACCGAGAATGTTAAACCGGATGGCATGGACCCAGGTACACGGCGGTGGACGCAGGAGACGTACTGCGCAGGCGCCGATAGCTCACCTAACGGAAATATGAAATAAAGCAACGAGCACAGACAATACAGAACCCTAACCATCCACAGTACACCATAGTCAAACCCGACATACCCCGAGATGGTACATAAGCCCCAGAGCGCCTACAACGTGTGTCCAACACACTGCAGGCAGACCCCCGAGATGGTACAGAAGCCCCATAGATAAAATACGAAATAAAGCAATGAGCACAGGCAATACGGAACCCTAACCGTCCACACTACACAGCATAGTCAAACACGACATAGTACGGAAGGTGCGTGCGCCTACAACGCGGGTTTAACACACCGCAGGCACACCCCCCAGAGATCCGGACTCCACAGCATATGTGAATCATCACATTACAGTAATACAATAATATGAATACTCACAGACAAACGCAAGAGGCCTCGGGGTCCCGCCCCACAGTCAAATCTCACAGAGTACGGAGTCCCGAGACGTCCATAAACCACAGCATAGTCAAACCCACCACGCCTCACGGCTCAAAAGCAAAGGAGCTCAACTAACATAAATAAGAAATGAAGCAACGTGCCCATAGGTGACGACACAGACACACAATAAAGAGGATTCAGCCCCCCGCCCCAGAGTGAAACGTGAAAAAAGCAGATAAGAGATTATGAAAGCAGTGGAATTCCAAAGTCTCCAACAAACGATGGCGCGATACACATGCAGAGAAAGGTACAGAAAATGAAAGCAGTAAAATCCAAAAGTATTGTAGCGTCCCAGCCAGGTTGAGGGCTGTTTGGTTTTAAGTGACTGTTAGGGCTAATGGAGGGAGGGCGGAGTACAGCATGGAAGACTGATGGCGGGGTATTGATTGATGCGGTAAGGGGGGGCGTTGGAGAGGGTGCTAGAAAGTTGTGTTTGGGGTTAGGAAGTCTGCGATTGTTCAAGTAAGACTTTTGTGACACTTTATCATGTTGTTCGCTACAGTATCAAAGAAAAGATAGAAAAGATCACATTACCACAAACAAAAGGTGATTAATCATCAGAGCCAGGTGTAATTGAAAAAACTAGCAGGACAAATCAGGGTCAGAAATAAAAGGCAAAGAGTAAACAACAAAGTCTTTTCGTATTTGCATCATTCAATGCACAAAACGGCGATTTACACAATAATGGACCATACGCTATGAGAATCTGTGGTCCCGGAACAGTTAAATCTCAAAGAATACACAATTCGGTCAGGTGTATATTGATGATCACGGAGAAGCGATGCAAATTTTAACAGGCAAAAAAGAAAGGTTATGTATATATTCCGCAAATAACATTACACACCAGAGGAGATCGTGATATGCCATTCGTATTAAAATGTTTACAGTTTACCGTCAGAATAGCATTTGCTATGACAATCGATAAATGACTGGGACAAACATTACAAAAAGTCAGAGTATTTATTAGAGAAACAGAAACAATATTCACTTACGGGCATTGTCACAATGTGTCTCCAAACAAAATTGTTGTTAATGAAGCTTTAAAGTAAAAGTGCAAATAATGAAATTGAAACAATTCCAAAGAAAAAAAAATGTACATTGTATATCAGATTAACCAAACACGGGGGTTGGCGAGCGAAGCGAGCAGGGGGCGAAGCCCCTAGTAATAGTAATAATTATAATTGATAATTCATTACTTGACATCCAAGAACTCTGTACAAAGACAAATCATTAAAATAAATGTACCAGTCCACTTTCACACCATACGCGGTGCCTTGCTCTTAATTTATTCAGGTAGTTTTTTTCTGGGGATCGGGGAAACAATTTCAACAGGAAAGGCTTTATTGTGGAACTCAAATTTAACCTCCGTCATATGAGTGATTAAAACTGTGTGAATGAAATAGTTTACGTTCTATGAGAAAAGAAATCCCTTGTCTGTCATGACCACCCATTTAAATTGGGAGAAGATCACATATTTCAAAAGGGAAATACGTTATTGCTAATAGTGTGCACTTTTTTGATCTTATGAACTTTGAGATGTGCCTGGATCAGATGTGGGCAAAATGTTTTATTTTTTTAATTTCAGAAGTGGAAAAAGTATTGCTACTACCTCAGATTCTCTTCAGTTATAGCTTTTTTGTTGTTGTTTTTTTTTATACATTTTTGACGTGCCTGTGTCAGATGTGACCAAATGTAAAAGTAGAACAATGAATAAACATTACTTGTTTTTAAATACATGCATTTATGTTGATTTAAAATTTGGCCCAATTAAAATTGCAATTGAATAGCCCTCCTTAGATGTTCGATAGGATTCAAATCAAGACTCATAGAAGGCCACTTCAGAATATTCCAATGTTTTGTTCTTAGCCATTCTTGGGAGCTTTTAGTTGTGTGTTTTGGTTTATTATCGTGTTGGAGGATCAATGACCTGAGACTGAGACAGAACTCTTTGACACTGGGCAGTCCGTTTCACTCCAGAATGTCTTGACAGTCTTGAGATTTCATTGTTCCCTGCACAGACTTAAGGCACCTTGTCAAAGATGCAGCAAAGCAGCCCCAAAACATAACCGAGACTCCTCCATGTTTCACTTTCACAAGTTATGGTTTCCTTTTCTTTGAAAGATTAATTTTTTCATCTGTGGACTTAGAGCTGAAGTGACTTTCCAAAAAGCTCCAGTTTTAACCTCATCTGTCCAAAGAACAGAAGCATCGAGGCTTGTCAATATGCATTTTAGCAAATTTGAGTCTGACTTTTTTATGTTTTTGAGTAGAGTCCTCTTAGGTCTTCTTCCATTGAGCCCACTGTCACTCAAAAATGGAAGGATGATGTGATCACACTGATGGACCTTGACCTTGGTGTTCACCTTGTATCTCTTTGGAAGTGGTCCTTGGCTTTTTGTCTACCATTCTCACAATGTTTCTGCCCATTCTTGGGGACGATTTTCCTCTTGTGGTTGCATCCTCAGAGGTTGGCTACAGTCCCATGGACCTCAAACCTCTAATTAATATTGGCAACTGTTGTCACAGGAACATCAAGCTGCTTGGAGATGGTCTTCCAGCCTTTGTCTTTCACATGTTTGTCTATCATTTTCTTTCTGATTTCCTCAGACGACTCTCTCCTTTGCTTTCTCTGGTCCATGTTCAGTTTGTGACACACGATGAAAACTTTTCTCCATTTAAATCATCTGAATGACTGATTGCACAACTGAAGACTTACGTGATACTAATTCAAGATAACTGCTAGTTTGAAAAGTCACTCTAATCCAGTTATTTAGGATCTTTTCTAGGGGTACCAACAAATGTGTCCAGGCAATTTTGGAAACTATTTGTAGAATAAGCGATACTTGATCTCTTTTCACGCTTGCTTTGCTTTACTTGATGTCATATCAAAGGCATACAGGTATACCGGGGGCAACAGCTTTTCATTGAATCACTTTGTCAGGAGGTATACAGCACTAAGGCAAATCTACTGAAAACCTATTGCATTTACATTACATATAAATGAAGACTTCCATTTATTGACAGCCTCCAAAGTACCCCAAATTCCTCAAGGTACAGATTTATAAAACATTATTATTATATTTAATGGTTCTGGTTCATGCTGACTCAATGAGCATATTTTTGGCTACACATCCATTCTTTGGAATTCCTGTTCCAATGACATTGCAATGTTTTCTGATGAAGGAATTGCTGCAGTTATCTGACTGTTATATGACACCATTGACCAGTTTATTCTATTACAGGATTGTAACTTACATTGGGTTCTCAAACACAGTTTTGATCGATTTCAGTATTTACAAATATGGGATGGCAGTTAGTTCTCAAGTTGAAGGCGGTGTCTCTCAGGGCTCAGTGCTTGGTCACTGTTCACGCTGTCCCTGGGAGATAATGATAGGAAAAATGATGTCCGCTTTAACTCGTATACAGGTGATGCTCAGCTATATTTTTCCTTCAGACAAAACGACAATTCTCCTAGTGTGTCCTTAATCCAGTGCTCATCAACATCCATCACAACAGTTCTGTCTTCAGTTCAAAAAATAACTTCTATGAGGCTTTAGTTTCCTGTTTATGATGTGCGCTGGTTGTTCTGGGAGAATTGATTTAAGAATATTTTAGCTTTTTATCCAGGATATGGCTAGATAACAGACATGTGGATTATGTTGACACGAGCAATGTGGGATTTTTCAGATCATTTGCCTTTGTAGAGCATTGGTTGCCATTGGGTTCTTTTTTTGTTTCCATTCTGCATGGAAACATGAGATAAAAATCTTGCTGCAAAGTACATGGGATAAATAACATACAAAACAAAAATATCTTTGGGAGTAGTATTTCATTAAACGTGACATCCGAGAGTATGGACTTGCATGCGGGCTGCGTGTATAAGTGAGCCTGCCCCTTTAGGAATATTACCCAGATTGGTGAGTCGATGCCAACAAGAATGAAAGACAGGAAGAAGCTATGTCTTGTGCTGTGTTTGCTTGGTGGCAGAGACTGTGTGAATGAGTAATTTGTAATGGCCAACTCACTCTCCCAAACTGGCAGCTACACCACCAAGACTCGTGGCCTGGCAAGCTGAGAACTTTAGACCTGACAAGCCATACTTCATCCAAATAAACTTCTCCTAATCGATGATCAAAAATAAGCCAACAAATAAACAGTATGTAAAATAATAAAGTGAGTATATATTGATAAAGAAAGAAGTGAACAAACTCCAAACAATATATATATCATATTCCAACCACCCCCAACATAACATTCAACCCTAAAAGTGTCCGGCGGAAAGTAATAATAAAAAGAAAAAGTGCAGCACAAAGTTAATATTCAATACAAACCCTCCCTTGACCCCACACTGAACACGAACTCAATAAGACACACAGAAAGCAGAAAACGCACATAAAAGTCCAGAAGATTTAACGGAAAATGGATAATGTTTGTGAACCTGGTTCAGCTGGAAAAATAGTCCTACGGAAAGTACACGGATGAAAATGATGGCTTGCTCCTCTTCCCAAATAACAAGAAACAGTCTCACCGTGCTTATCCTCGGCACATGGCGTAATCCAGAACCCCAGGGTTTTGTGGTGCAAAGCTGTTGTTTTTGGGTATTGAGAGTGGCAGGTAGAAGGTGTGAATGATTTGAAGCGGTGCTTTCTCCTGTCTCTGTAGCAGAATGGCGGTCTAGTAGAATGAGATGTGTTTTATTTTTCTGTCCTTCCAATTAAATAGCAAATGATGACATGCAAGTGATGGAATTTGACAGGACCAGTTATCATGAGGGGCCACGGTTCCACAGTGTTATCCTTCCCCACATTGTTTCCAGGGGAGCATATTTACATACACACAGACCATGTAAACAGGACAACACTATGAAAGACAGGACTCAGCACAAAATACATTTATGATAACATTAATCATGTAGCACTGCTACAAAGTGAATAACAGAGAAAGGCTCCAAACATTTATTGGTTCAAGAAAGGTGAACATCTGCAATTGAATCTGTCTGAACAGCAGTTTTGACCGTAAAGAGGGATGCCTGTGTGCATAATTAATCAGTAGTACGTTTGTTGTTTGTTAAAAATATACACTTGGTACCTACCAAAACTGCCAGTATTTTTTAATATACTGTGACATGGATTTCTTGACCATACCAAACCCACTCCTATGAGAAACATGTAGTAAGTTCAAAGTATCATTTTCAGCCATTATGAGAAGCAGTTATAGAGCTGCCAAGATTATCAAGGCCACATGCAAACCTGCTCCAAATGGTTTGTTTGTTAGTGTTTGAGAATTGTGAATAATGTGTTAAGACAGGGAGGTAAAAGCGGAAGTTGTCATTAAGAATTTCATAGATTTCCAGAATGTGGACAGATTATCCAAAATGACTGTATGACAGACTTCACATTCAGCAACACATTTATTCTAAGGAGATTTAACGAGACTGCGACACAACTGTGAGCTACGCTCTCCAGCTTTGACCCAATCATGATCACAAGTCACGGATGAAAACCAAGAAAGACAATCTGTTCATTTGATTCTCTGCTTCCTGAATGAAGTGTGCATTTTGATAAGAGAGTTAAAAAAACAACTCCATGTGGTGTCTAAATCTGGAATTCATTTCAATATTTCAATAATATCATCAGTGTTTAAGCTTGTTACAAAGAAATCTTGACATTTCTTTTAAAATTAAGCACATTTTCTATATTAATCACTTATGTCATTGCAAAAATGCCGACAGCAGAATATTTATGCAGATTATTTCTAATGGTCAGCTTGGATGCTGTTGAAATGTGTAACATAAGGCCAGCTCCATGCATGCTGGGGGTTGTTGAGAGTATCGGAGGCTGATTAAAGGCTGCCCTCATTTAGATCCCAGTAACCACCATTTTGGAACGCTTGAGCACAGCAGAATCACACAGAAATAATCTGAGTGTTGATTCACTGTTAGCAGAAGGGAGTTTGTAGAAGCAAGTCAAAGTAATAGGAGTATTATCTGGATAAAGGAGCTTAGATACTTAAAATATGCATCCATCCTTCCATTTTCAAATGCATGTATCTGGAACAAGGACACAAGGAAGCTGTAGTCCATTGCAGCAAACACTGGGCACAAGGCAGGAACAATTGCCAGACAGGGTGCCAGTCCATCAAAAGGTGAACACACTCACAGACACATCAGGGCCCATTAGCATGACCAATCCACCTCACCGGTATGTCTTTGGACTGTGGGAGGAAACCGAAGCACTCGGAGGAAGACAACGCAGGCACAGAGATAACATGGAAACTCCACCCACACCGCAAATGGGATGTGAACCCAAGTGTCCATGTAGACAGGAAATAGCATCTCATCAGCTTTTAATATTGAGAGCAATGTGATCAGCTTTCACATTAATATGAATTACTTAACACTAATGAATCTGCAATGCTTCCTTAGAGCTTTTCAAATAAAATCATAACAAACGAAACTGCTTAAACTTGCTTGTTCTTATTGCCAGTTTTGAATTAACAAAAGAAAAACATTATCACGACTGTGACAAGAACATTTAGCCCAACAAAACTTGCCAATCCTGCTCACATAATTCCTCTAAAATAACCGTTGGGTCTTGAAGGTTCCTGAAGTCTTACTGTCTACAACACTACTTGGTCTTTTATTCCATGTGTCTATTTTTTTTCATTGAGAAGGAAATCTTTCAAACGTTTGTGCGAAATTCACCTTTCATCGGAGTGAAATCAGATATGACAAATGTTACACTCATATATTATACACAGGGAGATTCACCTGAAAGAGGCCCCAAAAATTCTGTAATAACTCTCGCTAGGACGAAGCAATCAGAATGAAACAATGTGCAAACAATGTTCATCAGTATATGGAGCTTCGAACAAGCCGAGATGCCCCTGTGTCGGAGCGATGAGGTAGGCGCCGGAAAGCCATTGCGATGTTTAGATAGATAGATAGATAGATACTTTATTAATCCCAAGGGGAAATTCAAATACTCCAGCGGCAGCATACTGATACAAAAAACAATATTAAATTAAAGATTGATAACAATGCAGGTAAAAACAGACAATAACTTTGTATAATGTTAATGTTTACCCCCCCGGGTGGAATTGAAGAGTCGCATAGTTTGTCTATACTAAACAGTCTGTCGCTGAAGCTGCTCTTCTGTCTAGAGATGACACTGTTTAGTGGATGCAGTGGATTCTCCATAATTGATAGGAGCCTGCTGAGCGCCATTCGCTCTGCCACAGATGTTAAACTGTCCAGCTCCATGCCAACAATAGAGCCTGCCTTCCTCACCAGTTTGTCCAGGCGTGAGACGTCCTTCTTCTTAATGCTGCCTCCCCAGCAAACCACCGTGTAGAAGAGGGCGCTCGCCACAACCGTCTGATAGAACATCTGCAGCATCTTATTACAGATGTTAAAGGACACCAGCCTTCTAAGGAAGTATAACCGGCTCTGTCCTTTCTTACACAGAGCATCAGTATTGGCAGTCCTTTCTAATTTATCATCAAGCTGCACTCCCAGGTATTTATAGGTCTGCCCCATCTTCACACAGTCATCTCTGATGATCATGGGGTTCATGAGGGGTCTGGGCCTCCTAAAATCCACCACCAGCTCCTTGGTTTTGCTGGTGTTCAGGTGTAAGTGGTTTGAGTCGCACCATTTAACAAAGTCCTTGATGAGGTTCCTATACTCCTCCTCCTGCCCACTCCTGATGCAGCCCACGATAGCAGTGTTATCAGCAAACTTTTGCACGTGGCAGGACTCTGAGTTGTATTGGAAGTCCGTTGTATATAGGCTGAACAGGACCGGAGAAAGTACAATCCCCTGTGGTGCTCCTGTGATGCTGACCACAATGTCAGACCTGCAGTTCCCAAGATGCACATACTGCGGTCTGTCTTTAAGATAGTCCACGCTAGAAGGCGCTAGAGAAGTCTAGAAACATAATTCTTACAGCACCACTGCCTCTGCCCAAGTGGAAGAGGGATCGGTGTAGCATGTAGATGCTGGCATCCTCCGCTCCCACCTTCTCCTGATATGCAAACTGCAGAGGGTCAAGGGCGTGTTGAACCTGTGGCCTCAGCTGGTGAAGCAGCAGCCTCTCCATGGTCTTCATCACATGTGATGTCAGAGCAACAGGCCGAAAGTCATTCAGCTCACTAGGACGTGATACCTTTGGGACTGGGGTGATGCAAGATGTTTTCCAAAGCCTCGGGACTCTCCCCTGTTCCAGGCTCAGGTTAAAGATGCACTGTAGAGGACCCCCCAGCTCTGATGCACAGACCTTCAGCAGTCGTGGCGATACTCCATCTGGACCCGCTGCTTTGCTGGCACGAAGTCTCCTCAGCTCTCTGCTCACCTGCGCTGTTGTAATTGTGGGTGGGGATGTCTCTTCTATGCTGGTATCAGCAGAGGGATGTGTGGAGGGTGCAGTACTCCGAGGTGAGAGTGAGAGTGGGTTAGGGTGGTCAAACCTGTTAAAGAAGTTGTTCATTTGGTTTGCTCTCTTCACGTCTCTCTCGATGGTGGCACCCCGCTTTGAGCTGCAGCCAGTGATGATCTTCATCCCATCCCACACTTCCCACACTTCTGCTCCAGCTTTCTCCTGTACTGCTCCTTCGCCGCGCTGAGCTGGACTCTAAGTTCCTTCTGCACACGCTTGAGCTCATGCTGATCACCGCCTTTAAAAGCCCTTTTCTTCTGGTTCAAAAGGCCCTTGATGTCACTTGTAATCCATGGCTTGATGTTAGCATAGCAGTGTACTGTTCTTACTGGAACTACAATGTCCACACAGAAGTTGATGTAGTCAGTAGTGCAGTCAACAACCTCCTCAATGTTCTCACTATGTGATCCCTGCAGGATATCCCAGTCTGTAGTTCCAAAGCATTCTCTCAGAGCCTTCTCTGCCTCAGGGGACCACTTCCTGAATGATCATGTGGTTGCAGGTAGGACCCTCACTCTTGGTTTGTAGTGAGGCTGAAGCAGAACCAGGTTATGATCTGCTTTCCCAAGCGCAGGCAGTGGGGTGGCGCTGTATGCGTCTTTAACGTTTGCATACAGTAAATCAATAGTCTTATTTCCCCGGGTGTTACAGTCCACATACTGGAAGAAGGCAGGTAATGTTTTGTCCAGCGTCACATGGTTAAAGTCTCCAGCGATTAGCACAAGTGCCTCAGGGTGCTGCGTTTGTAACTTAGCAACAGCAGAATGGATGATGTCACTCGCTGTCTCCATGTCCGCCCGAGGAGGGATGTTTAACCATCATTTGCAACTTCTGGGTGTCTACCGCCCATACCCCTTCACTCAGTCCCTCGACTTCTCATCAGGATGGTGGTGTACAGTATTGAGCAGCGCGTCTTCATGGTGCGAATCTATTGGGTCACCAATTTGTTTAAGCGATGTCACAAGCAACTGGATGATCATGAGTTAATGGAATGCTACTTCCAGCAAGATGGAGCAACATGTCACACATCGGCAAGGAGCATGGCAGAAATTGAGTTCTTCTTCGCCAATAGGGTAATTTCAAAGGGGCTTTGGCCACCACGGTCGCTGGATCTGACACCACCAGACTTCTTCCTTTGGGATATGTCTATTGGAAAAAGCCTCACACTGTGGAAGATTTGAAGGAAAACATCCAATGTGAAATTGCTGCTATTCCTCCCGAGATGCTTGCCAATACGTTCAGGAAACATGGAGCCCCGCATCAAAATGTGTCTGGCAGAAAATGGAAACCAATTCCAGCATCACATGTAATATAATCGATTACACATACGTCAAGGTATAGAGCATATTTTTTTGGTTCAGATTGCTTCATCCTAACGGGAGTTACAACAGAATATTTGGGGCCTCTTTTGAGTGAATCTCCCGGTATAATAAATAATATATTCGTGAATAACAGTACATACATTTAAACTGATCAATTGATTCAATTGTGTGTTTTTGATATTTACAGGGTATTGATATAAGAGGTGAATAGAGCATTAGTGCTTTGCTAAAGTGTCAGTAAAACGTGTTTAGATTTTAATTTCATTTTAATATTAAGTCTAGAAAAAAGAAAAAATGCGAAGTAGAATTAAAATAAGAGCTGAGAACTAATTATACTAAGTATATTCAAACAGCTCAGGATTAGGGTTAGGGTTAGGCTTAGGGAGCAAGGGGTGCTACATTCTCAGACTTCCTCTACCTTTGATGATCGCCAATAAAAACCTAAAACAACCCCCCAACTATGGCTGTCCCAGCCTTAAGCCCCATCAATTATCTTCTCAGCCTACTTTATTTTAAGGTCACAACTAATTACGCCTCGAGGGATACCTGACTGAGACCCAAAATCCAAACCAAATCCATGAAAGAGAACTGCAAATAAATACAAATAAACAGGACATGACCATATATCAACTAAAAACTCTAACCAGAAATAATCTCACAGAAATAAACCCAAACTTCTACGCAAGAAAAATGAAGCTCCCCCATGTCTGACAATAAAGACGTTGGCTTATGCTTGTGCTCAGAAAAAGCACAGTACTTAACATTTAGCAGGATGTGCTTGCAGGCGTGTACTACCCTCTGCTGTCGTGGACACTCTTCAAACACAGATACCATGATAACACTTTGCACTTAATCCCACCTTATAGATCTAACCACACATGCTGGTGCTCCAGGCAATCTGTTTTCATATTTTTCCTCGCACAAATCATCGGGTTGTCACTCAGGTGGGACCCACAACATCACAAACTGCAGTTCTCTTTCTAACATCTTTGCTATCTTACTGTCACTTAGGGCCGCTGTACCTTCATGTGTGATTAATTAGTTAAAGCAGAGTTTAGCTACAGGTTGATAATGTCTGTTCTTTACAACAGCAGTCTGCAACCACTGGGCCGCGGACCGGTATTGGGATGCAGAGAAAGAATTTTATTGACTATCGGTGTCTGCAGCGTGTTTTATTTTGAAAAATGACCAGATCATCTCTGCAGAACAGTGGCAATATTCTGCTGTTCACGTACCTTGACAGCTACTGTAGTTAAGTAAGTTGGAGGGGCGGCAGTGGCAGTATTAAGTAAGTTTTGGATGTGCGTACAGATTGACTTGTTTGTGGTATACAATAGACTGCTGATAACTTTCATTAACTGTGACCACTCGTAATTCAACATGGTGAAGAAATCATCAGTAACTGAGTCTCATTGAAGTGCAATGAGCAAAGGTAATTGAATATACATTGGTGGCATAGTAGACAGTTTTCATGGATCCAAACCGCTGGTGTTTGATGGCAGTGTCACACAGAACTGATGTGTGTTTGAACAGGAATATGGTATTTTCATAGCAGCCGCACATTCAGGCAAAGATGCATGTACACAAGCATTTAAACCTCTTAATATGACAGGCTATGTTGAACTGTTGATATAATGTTTAATTCTTGAATATGTTTAAAGAAAATGTTTAAGCAGACGTGTTCATGTATTTTGAAATAAGGAACAAAGCTAAACAGGAAGGATGTAGAACAGTGACTATGTTATGTTGTTTACGTACCTTGACAACCACTGTAGTTAAGTAAGTAGGAGGGCCGGCAGTATTAAGTAATATTTGGATGTGAGTATGGATTGATTTGCTTGTAGTGTACAATAAACTATTGATATCTTTCAATAACTGTGACCACTTATCATTCAACAATCTCCCCATCACTTCTGTCTGTATCTTTTTCCCATACTTGTCTCTGTCACTGTTTTGATAAAGCCCATAAGCTAACCCTACTTAAAATGAGTAAAGAACAAACTTCTCTGGAGATCTCCTTTGAAAAAGTGGAAAGACCCAATGATGAGACAGAAAAAGACTGTAAGCCTGTGTAAGTGCCACATGGGATGAACGGGCATCCTGACCAGGAAAAGTGATGGTTCTTTTCCTGGATGGGAGGTTCTTAGAGGACGGACAGACATCCCAGCCAAGGAAGAGAAGGGTGCCAGACCTGAAAATATTTTCTCAGGGGGATGGATGGATATGCTGACTAGGAAAAAAAGAATCCTTACCCGGTCGGGAAGCCCCAGGCAGAAACACAGGTGTCCCGACTGAACATACTTCTAAGACCTTCCCTGGCCAGGATGAAAGGGAATGACAGGGGAGAACTGTTTCTGGGGAGTGTTTATTCCCCCCAGTCTCTAGATGACAGCGACCCTCAATACCAGTGGCCATTCAGGAACTAGCAGGGAATGCCGAGATTTTTAGTTTGGCAGTGCTGGGATCAGTGGATGCCACAAGAGGGCGCTGCAGGGAGATATACTCTGTGCTATGTAAGACAACAGCCCTGTCCCCAGAAGTACTGCCAGGTCCTCAATAAAAGGGGCCACACTTCCTTGTCCAGTTGAGTCAGAGCTGGGAAGAAGGAAGGCAACACTCGACTGGAGAAGAACAGTGTGGTGGAGAGGGGAGAGCTGAATTGGAGGAGAGATATCATTGTTTTTGTGCTTTATACTGAGGTATTGTGTAACAAGTCAAGTCAAGTCGGGGAGCATGCACTGGTACAGTGCATTGCCGCACCCACTACACAACCCCCCAGGCAGAGTCCAATCCCACCCTCCGGAAATGACCCTCTATCTGCCGTAGCCAGGTGTTACTGGAGTGACCCCTTGGCCTGGTCCAGCCTCTCAGGTCCCCAACAATGAGGATTTTATGAGCTGGATCACCCTCAGGGAAACACGCCACATGGTCGTAGTGCCGTAATACAATACAATACAATACAATACAGTTTATTTTTGTATAGCCCAAAATCACACAGGAAGTGCCGCAATGGGCTTTAACAGGCCCTGCCTCTTGACAGCCCCCCAGCCTTGACTCTCTAAGAAGACAAGGAAAAACTCCCAAAAAAACCTTGTAGGGAAAAAATGGAAGAAACCTTGGGAAAGGCAGTTCAAAGAGAGACCCTTTTCCAGGTAGGTTGGGTGTGCAGTGGGTGTCAAAAGAAGGGGGTCAATACAATACAGTACAATACACAGAAAAAATCCTCAATACAGTATAAAATAAAAATTTTTTAGAAGTAAAAAAAATAAAAATTTTAGAAGTACGGAGCAGAATTTAACAGTAGATGATATCACATAATAAGATTTGGATATTTTTAGAGTCCTGGAGACCTCATCCATCAAGCTGCCTCCCCCATTTGGCCATTCCACGGCTGAAACAGTGTTGGGCCAGCGCCAATCCGATGAAAGGACCCCTCTTTCTCATGATTACTGCGATCCTCCATCAGGGATGACTTTTCCTTAGGCAGGCAAAACAACTTGGCAGGTGGGCCGTGGTACCAAGTGCCACATTTGAGAAGAGAAACAGAATAGGTGAGGGTTAGTATTCATTTCTAACTATCATGTTACTTATGCTTTAGTGCTAATGACTAACAACAGAGATGCAGTCTGTACAGTTAATCAGCAGCTCTAGTCAGGATATGCTAAACTGAAGTAGTGAGTCTTCAGCCGGGATTTAAAAGCTGAGATCGAAGGGGCATCTCTTATAGTAGCAGGCAGACCATTCCACAGTTTAGGGGCCCTGTAACTAAAAGCTCGACCTCCCATTGTTATTTTATTAATCCTTGGAACCATAAGCAGACCGGCATCTTGTGATCTTAATGTGCGCTCTGGCTTGTAAGTCATGATAAGTTCAAACAAGTAAGCCGGACCTCGACCATTTAATGCTTTATATGTTAAAAGAAGGATTTTGAAATCTGCCCTAAACTTAACTGGGAGCCAGTGTAAGGGTTTAAGAACTGGAGTTATGTGTTCGTATTTTATTGTTCTTGTAATAATTCTTGCAGCCACATTTTGGATTAACTGGAAGCTGTATAGAGAACAGTTTGAACATCCAGTGAAAACCGCATTGCAGTAGTCAATCCTACTAGAAATAAATGCATGAATTAATTTCTCAGAATCCTGTTTATTTAGAAAGCGCCTTAATTTCCTAACATTTTTAAGATGGAAGAAACATGTTTTGGACAACTTTGTAATATGCGCTTTAAATGACATGCTAGAGTCAAAGTTAACTCCTAGATTGCGGGCTGATTCAGTAAAATTAATGGTGATTCCAACGGAGTTAAATGATGACAAAATATTGTTATGCTCAGCTTCATTCCCTCCAACAATTAACATCTCTGTTTTATCTGTGTTTAAAGACAAGTAGTTCTCATTCATCCACTCCTTTAATTCGCTAACACAACTAATTAAAGACAACATCGGAGAAACTTCATTTGATTTAAATGAAAATGAAAGGTATAACTGGGTGTCATCTGCATACAAGTGAAAATTAACATGATGTTTCCTAATGAGATATCCCAGTAGAAGCATGTAAAGTGAAAACAGTAAAGGTCCCAGTACTGAGCCCTGCGGGACACCATATTGAACTTCTCTGTATAATGATGGATTCCTGTCAGCACAATTCTGTACATATTGGAATCGATTTGATAAATAAGAACTAGACCAAGCGAGCACGGTGCCTGTAAGCCCAACATCATTTCCTAGCCTATGCAGTAAAATAGAATGGTCGATGGTGTCAAATGCTGCACTTAAGTCCAACAACATAATTACGGTGGAGTTTCCTTCATCAGAAGATATCAGAATGTCATTTACAACCCGCGTTAGTGCCGTTTCTGTACTATGACCAGTGCGAAAACCAGACTGGAACTTCTCAAATAAAATGTAATGCATAAGGTGTGTCTGAAGCTGACTGGCGACTACTTTTTCTAGTATTTTAGAGAGAAACGGTAGATTTAAAATAGGCCTATAATTATTTAGTACATGTGGGTCAAGGTCTGACTTTTTAAGTAATAGTTTAATGACTGACACTTTTAGTGTATCAGGTACTGTGCCATGCAATAATGAACTACTGATAATGTTTAGAATAGGCGCTGCAAGAACATCCATTGCACTTTTTTACTAGTTTTGTTGGCACTGGAACTAGGGAACAAGTAGTGGGCTTCATTTTAGAAATTAAAGTTAAGACTTTATGCTCAGTTACAGGATTAAAATTACTAAAGTGTTGAATGCAATGCGAGACAGGGTCTGCTAAGCTAGTATTTGGATTGTAATGTGATGCTGAGATCTGGGATCTTATATTTTTAATTTTCTCATTGAAGAAGTTCACAAAGTCTGTACTGCTAATATCTGTTGGTATTTTGCACTGTTGATCTGAATTTCCATTTGTTAATTTAGCCACTGTTCTAAACAGTACCCAAGGATTTTTATTATTGCTATCTATTAATGTAGAATAGTATTCTGAGCGAGCTTTAAAGAGGGCTTTTTTATATTTATTAACACTCTCTGTCCATGCAATTTGAAAGACATGTAGCTTTGTTGTTCTCCATCTGCGCTCCAGTTTTCGACACTCTAATTTAAGAGCTTGAGTGTTTTCATTAAACCAGGGAGAGTTTCTATGTGCTTTGATCACTTTTGTTTTAAGGGGAGCCACTGTGTCCAGAGCATCTCTCAAGGTCACATTATAATGTGATGTTAGCTGATGTAACTGACGCTCCCTCACAATGCAGGTAATGTGCCTCATTTGGGACTTCATGAACAACTGCTCATTCAACACAAAGTCACATCAGTGGTACCCAAGGATTTTCTGGAGAGACACAGTACCAAAGCAGTCCAGTCTTCGTCTCAGGTCACTGGATAGCGTCCATGTCTCGCAACCATATAGCAAGACAGGAAGCACCAGGACTCTAAAGATATTAGACCTTCGTCCTTTTGCATAGATATTGGGAGCGCCACACTTTCCTTTCCAGCAACCTCATGGCCCCCCCCATGCTCTCCCAATCCGTCTATTGAGTTTATGGAAGAGTCACCAGAGACATGAATGTCCTACTGCCAAGGTAAGTAAACCTCTCGACAAGGTCGACACTCTTTCCGCAAACAGACACACTGCTAATGGCTGTGCCCAAGAGGTCATTAAAGGCCTGGATCTTGGTTTTTATCCAGGACACTCACAAGCCCAAACACTCAGACTCCTCACTCAGCCTCTCGAGCGCCCCGATCAGAGCCTCCATTGACTCCGTGAAGATCACAGCATCGTCAGCAAAGCCAAGATCCATGAATCTTTCTTTACTAACAGATGCCCCACAGCCGCTGGACCCCATGACCTTGCCCAACACCCAGTCCATACAAGCATTGAACAGAGTAGGAACAAGAACACACCCAGTTTTCCCAGTTGATTCTGGGGTTCGTCATTGTGTAACAAAACACCCTTTATTTGAAGCCGGGACTGTCTTTGTGTATTCGTGTTTGGGGCTCACTAGCACCCCCTAGTCTTCACAATTGGCAGCAAAGAGAAAGCTACATGTCAAAGAAAATGCAAAGAGTTCAGTTTAAATTATGGGTTTATTGCGACAGGTGATTCACATGCTCCCAGCCCTCGTATGTGGCAACCGGCTGTCCAAGGAGGCCATGAAGCCTTCAAAACTGCTTTGCCACTTAGGGACCAAGCACCCTGCATTAAAAGATAAGCCACTTATCTTTTAATGCATGCCCAATGGCGGTCTGTGGCAAATTGTCTTACATGAAACCAGTCTGTGGTGCAAAAAAGGTTGGAGCCTGCTGCTTTACAATAATAATGTGCAGATAATGCAGCCGTGCCCTATGTGTACCTTCAGCGCTTTTCCTCTGTATCCATGTGTGTCTATCCTGTAACCTAAATATTGTTAGTTTACGTCAGGCTTATTGAGCGGCGCTTACAGAATTCCTTCCCAAATCCATTCATTTTCAAAGAGGTGACTTTTGATCTTTGAACAGCTTTCATGAGCCTCCTCCAGAGTTTTGATTAACTTGCACTGCGAATCTAAGGGCTGTCAGATAAGTAGAGAAGGAAATTATATAAAATATACAAGTTAAAGTAAATGCTGTCAAGACAAAATTGAAACAGAAAAATAATTTATAGTTGAAACCGCACAGAATGTTTTTCTGCTTTAAGATGTACAAGTTTGAAAACTCGCCAAAGCTTTTCAATTAGAGATTTTGAAATTTCAAAACTTTGTACAGCACAATCTGTTCAAGATATCTAAAAGAAAATTGAACTGTTTCAGCAAATTTCCTTGAAGAATAAATGTACAACATTTCAACAAAGTCAGTCCTCTGGGGCTCAAGTTGTTTCATGTGGAAAGGCAGACAGACGGACGGACAGACAGGGCTTTTGCAAAATGTGCTTTGTGTATTTATGCAAATGCACCAAAAAGAGAACGGGCGCTCCAGCTCCCCAAACACCTGACTACAAACGGACACAAGTCTCAAGCACAATGAGCTTTTATTGTGGGAAACTCTTATAACAAGCATTTCCCACACCACAAACAGAATACAACTGCGATATAGCACACAGCAAGACAGCACTCTGCAATTCATTGTCTTCTTCTCTCTGTCCCTCTCTCTGCCTCCACTTCTCCACGCAAGCATTGTCCTTCTTCCTCCCAACTCTGACTCCTTCAGTTGAGGCAGCTGGCTTCTATTATGCCGCACCAGGGAGTAATTCTGGTGTCCGGAAGCATTTCCAGGTCCCATGATTCCTTGTGGGAATACGGGGCACTGCTGTAACCTAGGGGGCACTATCATCTGATGATCCACTAGTGCACGCTATCACTCCCAGTCCTTCCATCACACTGGCTATGGTAAATGTCAAAGACAGACAATAAAATTATTAAATAATATTTGCTATCTCTTGCCCTATGTGTGCCTTCAGTGCCTTTCCTCTGTATCCGGGGGTCTTAACTTCTCTTTAACAGCACTCCCTTTCTTAAGTGTGTTCCCTAAAAGCCTACTTCTCAGACTTGGTTATTTTTTAAGGCATCTTTCTCAGCTCCTTTCTTATTTTATACTTGGGATCTTTGAAGAATGCTCTCTCAGGATGCCTCCTATGCCTTTACTCCTCCTTGTGCATCATACACTTACACTTCTTCTTTCATCGATTCACCAAAGCCAAACTGGCCAATCAGATTGTTCAGAGGAACTGGACACACAGACCTTAGTGTTTTATTATATTGTAGATTTTATAAGGAAAAAGAAGAAGAAGATCAGCTCTGAACTTAACATAAAGTCAGCCAAATGATGTGAACAGCATTACTTTTGTCAATTTTGCTTTACACAAATTAGTTATCTATCTTTAAAATATCCTGCTTATGAAAGAAATACTCTACCAGAAATTATATTTTTAATATGTTACTTACTCCATGAAGTTTTCAGTGATAGCCAAGAACAATTTTGTTCTCAATTCATGTTCAGAATGGAGATGACAAATTTTCTGATAGAGTAGGTGTCTATGGTGACCCACGCTGGACAACAGGAAACAGTATCAAAAATGTTAATGAAGAAATATCGCATTAGTGAAGTCATCCAGTCCCATATGCTCATAACATCCCAAATTCTTTATTAAAATATTGTTAAATAAATCATTTGCGGGAAAATGGTCTTGTGAATTAAAAATGCAATGCACTCAGATGTGAACGGAGCATTTGAACTGCACCCGCCTCTCTTTGGTACATTTATTTTCATATCCACGACTAGAGTACCTCAGGATTATTTAGTGGCAGCGAGCAGATGAATTGACCTTCTACTTGTTGAAGCATCTTGGATATGCACAAGTGTGAGGCGCATTCTCTTCCTGATAATGTTTTCACATGTATTTCTTTAACTTTTAATCTTTAGTTGGACTCATCCTTCAGTGCAGCATTTCTCAACTTTTAAGTATTTGTGACCCGAGGTTTCATAACAGTTTTAATCGCGCACCCCCCCCCCCAAGGTTTTTTTGAAAGGAGCCCAGTAATACTTATTTGTTCTTTTTAATTAATGTTATACAGTATCATAGATGCATATTTTTCGTACTTAACTTTTATCGACATTTATCTAATTCTATATTTATTTTTCTAGTATCAGACTGTAGTTTAAGTTAATTTGTTTTGGTTTCAATAGATGTATTTTTCATATTTTTGATTCTTGTTTTCTTTTTTTTCACATCTTCGCGCCCCCCTAGGGGAGCCCGCCACACAGATTGAGAACCACTGCTTCAGTGCACTTTACAGTGTTGACATCACATGATGCACACCATGAATGAATCAGCTGTTACTGGGCCAATGAATGAGTAGGGAGGTGGGTTTACATTTGAGATGCTCATTCATGTCTAAGTGTGTTCCATTTTCATTCATGGAGTGTTTTCCAGAAGTAGGTTTAGTAACAATACGTGTGTTTCTCTTTAAGAAAGGGGACCGGAGGGTGTGTTACAACTACAGAGGAATCACACTCCTCAGCCTCCCTGGAAAAGTCTATTCGGGGGTCCTGGAGAGGAGGGTTCGTCAGATAGTCGAGCCTCGTTTGACCGTGTCCCTCGGGGAATCCTGTGGGGGGTGCTGCGAGAGTATGGGGTACCGGACCCCCTGATAAGGGCTGTTCGGTCCCTGTACAACCGGTGTCAGAGCTTGGTCCGCATTGCCGGCAGTAAGTCGAACCCGTTTCCAGTGAGAGTTGGACTCCGCCAGGGCTGCCCTTTGTCACTGATTCTGTTCATAACTTTTATGGACAGAATTTCTAGGCACAGCCAGGGTGTTGAGGGGGTCCGGTTTGGTGGACTCAGGATTGGGTCACTGCTTTTTGCAGATGATGTTGTCCTGTTTGCTTCATCAGGCCGTGATCTTCAGCTCTCTCTGGATCAGTTCACAGCTGAGTGTGAAGCGGCTGGGATGGGAATCAGCACCTCCAAATCCGAGACCATGGTCCTCAGCCGGAAAAGGGTGGAGTGCCCTCTCAGGGTTGGTAGCGAGATCCTGCCCCAAGTGGAGGAGTTCAAGTATCTCAGGGTCTTGTTCACGAGTGAGGGAAGAATGGAGCGTGAGATCGACAGGCGGATCGGTGCAGCGTCCGCAGTGATGCAGGCTCTGCATCGGTCTGTCGTGGTGAAAAAGGAGCTGAGTCATAAGGCAAAGCTCTCAATTTACCAGTCGATCTATGTTCCTACCCTCACCTATGGTCATGAGCTATGGGTAGTGACTGAAAGTACGAGATCGCAAATACAAGCGGCTGAAATGAGTTTCCTCCACAGGGTGTCTGGGCTTTCCTTTAAAGATAGGGTAAGAAGCTCAGTCATCCGGGAGGAGCTCAGAGTAGAGCCGCTGCTCCTCCGAATCAAGAGGAGTCAGATGAGGTGGCTCGGGCATCTGATCAGGATGCCTCCTGGACGCCTCCCTGGTGAGGTGTTCCAGGCACATCTAATTGGGAGGAGGCCCCGGGGAAGACCCAGGACACACTGGAGGGACTATGTCTCTCGGCTGGCCTGGGAATGCCTTGGGATTCTCCTGGAAGAGCTAGAAGAAGTGGCTGGAGAGAGGGAAGTCTGGGCATCTCTGCTCAAGCTGCTGCCCCCGCGACCCGACCTCGGATAAGCGGAAGAGGAGGGATGGATGGATGGACGTGTGTTTGGGATACAGCACAGGTAACTTGTGATTTTTTTACATTGACGTTTTTGTATTGTTTGCTGTTGTCAAGTCTTGGTCACTATAGGTGCTTATTGTATCAGAAACTTTGCTATCTGCATTCTGTATGAAGACATACAACCATCACTACAAACTACATGAGGTAAGTATGGAGCCCTGTAGGTGTCAAGCAAAAAAAAATAATCATTTTGAATGAATTATTACCTCTTTTGAAAGAATTACATAACTCGCTAGAACAGATATTTATTTTTTTCACTGACTTTTATTTCAGAAGTATGGAGCCCTGTTCCATATTTATTTATTCGAACAGATTATTATTATTTTTCCCCCTTGCAGTCTTGCAGGTCTTATTATGGAGCCCCGTATTGCTTTCCTGGCATACAGCATAGAGAATCGTAAGTGAATTGTAAGCAGTGCCGGTGTTAGGTTGTTTTGGTCCCCAGTCCGAGCTTACTACTTACAGATGACTTCTGGTGGACTGTGCATTCTTTGAGGGATCCAACAAGTAAATCAATGGAATGATCATTCACTCCCCCCTGCCGTCCATACAATGTAGACATTTGTTTATGAGTAATGCTATGGAAGAACAACTGAGCAATGAGATCACATAAAACTGCCTGCCCTGGTAACATTTATCTACAATGACTAGCGTTAAATGTCTGTCATCTTAACACTTTGAAATAGGGAAGGAGACCTCAGTCACTATGATATCACATTTGTTAACATTGACTGCACTTACAACATGGCACTTTGCATCAGTAAACATCATCTCATGGTGCTCTGTAGGTAGAAGACATGAAATCTGGGCCTCTGCTGTATAAGATGAAGTTTATCTTTAATATCTATTAAAAAAAAGTTTGACAGTACTGAGATGAATGTTGATTTGACTTGCCTTCACTATCATAGCATAAATGGTCTTAATGGAGATAATGGTCAACAATAAACTCCTGGGAAGATGAAATAAAGTGAGTACAGAACCAACACGTCGAGTGCACGGGGGCACGCACTGCATCAGTAGTGGGCACCAACTTGGCAGCACTGCCCTCTTCAGCCCAGCACATTAACCGCATGGTCACACTGCCTTTAGTTTTGCATTATTAGAGACGCTGTGTTATGACTGGAACAAAGTTAATTTTTGAGGTCTTTGGTTTCCCTCTGAAAAGCAGCCGCATGTGTGACTAAGTCTGTCTGTATAAAGAGCACTGGTGGGACTGAGCGGCATTATATTCACATTTGTTTCAAATTTCATCAGAGTAAACAAAAGGGGCCAGCAGACAATCTGGGGCCTGGTTAAATTAGACCTGAATAAATCTGTTATGCTGAAGTGGATGTCTTTTTCAAGTTATAATTAAATCAAAATGAACTCTGTTTCTTCAGATTTGGTTGCATAAACATCTCATTTAATAATTTCACTGGTTCTTGTTGACATGGCAAAATACAAGAGTTTAATATGTACAAAGAGTTTGGCATGACAGACATGTTAAGAAATGACATCATTTTATTTGAGGGCTAGATGGGAGTCTGTGGCTATGTGCTGTTCAAGCTTATCATGCGCATACACAGCCTCAGCTTCCTTTATCATTCAAAGTCTGCGATTTGCGTCTGGTTTACATTAAAAAGAAAAGGCACATGTAGAAGGCCCCGCACGCTGAAACCCACACCCTGCACCTCTGAACGCCTATGACAGAAGATGGCGGACGCTGGATTTTCAGAAAGCAGTGTGGCCCAGTCATACGCTTATGAGCTGGCCTTGGAGTCACCAGGCTGTGGCTTGGGTTCAAAGTGTAATGATGGCTCACGCTATGACCCTGAGCAAACTATGCCACCTGCCTACAGAAACATTTACAAAAGTGTAGTATCACCTTAAGGCGCGCCTTCTAAAAGTAATGCTTTATATGATTTAAGGAAAGCAATTGTGATAAGAGAAGTGCAATTTGTTCATTATTGTCACTCAGCTTTGTATAAAGTGGCTGTTCATTGAAAAATTTGCATTGCATTTAAGCACTTATGGTTTTACTTTATATGTTATTTCCTTACTTGGCTGAGAGGCCATTTTAATGGAAGGATGTGGGTGGACGGGCATCTCAGCCAGGTTGGCTAGCGCTACCTGTTCTGGTTGGGAGGCCGATGGACAAGGGAGACTCTACTTTCCAGGCCCAGTACACTGGGTGGGTCAACATACCTTTGGCATGCATCCTGTTTGGAAACCTGCCTGGCTGCATGGGAGTTGTAGTTTTGGTGGGCAGCCCTGTAGGGGTCCTCGGTGTCCCTAGGGGCAGCTGCTGAAGGCAGGTTATCTTATCATGGGGAAGTGTTGTCTGTGATGGCACCTTAAGTACTCCCAGGTCCGGTTTAAAGGAAGCTCCTCCACTTCACCCGGGAAGTCAGAGTCAGGAGAGGAGCAGGACGACACTCGCCAGGGAGGAGTGAAGAAGGGAAGAGTCGTACTGTTGGAGTTGTAGAGTGTGTGCATAATAAGGTCTGTTTATTGGCACCTGGAACTGTCAGGCCCGGTCTTAAGTATTATGGGGCCCTAGGCGAAAGGGGGGGCCCCCCTGGAAGCTCTGTGAAATGCGTGAAAATTAGACCAAGGAGTCGATCCGGGGCCCTAGGCGGTCGCCTACTTCGCCTATGCCTAAGGCCGGGCCTGATTGGGACAAATAATGCTGTAGTATATTTAAGTATATATGACAATTGCTCACTCGGACAATTTGTTTCGGGGGCCCCCAAGAAGGCGGGGGCCCTAAGCTATAGCTTGTGTAGCTTATACGTAAATCCTGCACTGGGAACTGTACCTGCGTTGTTGCGTCTGTGGTTTGGGGAGCTGCAACGCTTTTGTAGTGGTTCACTATATCTACATGAAGTCATGGAAATGTTCACCAAACTCAGAGAAGTGAAACAGGAGCTGAACGAGTGTTGACTGGATTATAATGGTGCAATGGTCTTTTAAGTGTTTCTGATAGCTAGAAAAATGTCTGCCAACATTGCAGCAGCCTGGGCTAGGAAGAGGCAGTGCTAACCACTGCATCACCATGCCTCCCTGAGATAAACTCAATATTAGAACAGTAACATGTCTAACAGACAGTGGCAACAGGAGCTTTTTCCAGAATTCTGCTGGCTCTGTATAGTACTTTTTCACAAACTATAATCTGGCCATCCTGTTTTTGTGGCTAACTAGTGGTTTGAACCTTGCAGTGTGGCCTCTGTGTTTCTGTTCATGAAGTCTTCTGCAGATGGTCATCTCTGACACGTCCACATCTGCCCCCTGAAGACTTTCTGGTCTGTCAGACAGGCGTTTGAGGCTTTTTCTTTGCCATATGGAGGATTCTTCTGTCATCAACAGTGGTGGTCTTCCTTAGCCTACCAGCCCCTTTGTAACTGCTGAGCTCACCAGTGTGTTCTTCTTCTTAATGACATTCCAGGCAGATGATTTAGGTCATAAGGTTTTAGTGATGTCTTTAGTAGTTTTATTCTTGTTGTTCAGCTTCATACTATGGTCTACAGACATACAGACTATGGTCTGTGTCTATTGGGATGTAAGACATCTTGATGGAAGGGTGTGGGGTTTTCAAAAATGGCGTATGGAGAGTTGGTTGAAAAGGGTTAGAAAATAAAGAGTATTTGAAACGTTATTCTGAGTGTGTCTCTACTTCAGCCTAAAGAACACTACACAGATGATTTAGGTCATAAGGTTTTAGCGATGTCTCTAATAGTTTTATGGGTGGAGTGATGGCTCTGAGGATAGGGATCTGCACTGGTAATCATAAGGTTGATGGTTCAAATCCTATAAATGCCAAAAGTGACTCTACTTCATTGGGCCCTTGAGCAAGGCACTTAACCTGCAATTGCCCGGTCCTGGGTATGACGTTAATCTGCATCCAGCCCTACATGTAGGCCCTCCAACCTGCAGGGGAAAACCTGGGGGTTGGTGGCAGAATTGACACTCCGGTCACCATAAAAACCTCACACTGGTTCCATTCCAGCTGAACTTGTGTGGTGCTGAGGTGTCACCTGTTGCATGGCTGCACTCAAGTCCTGAGTTGGTTTGTCATGTGGTGGGTGCAGCAATGCACTGTATCAGCGTCTGCTCCTTACCTGTCTAATAGTTTTATTCTTGTTTTTCAGCCTCATAATGGCCTCTCTGACTTTCATCGGCACAGCTTTTGTCCTCATGTTGAAGTACTAGGGTGTTGTACCGTGTTAGCCATTATGAATGTAGAGAAAAGCCAAGCAAAATGACACCTTTTATTGGCTAACTAGAAAGATTACAATATGCAAGCTTTCGAGGCAACTCAGGCCCCTTCTTCAGGCAAGATGTAATCTTGATGTGATTACATCTTGCCTGAAGAAGGGGCCTGAGTTGCCTCGAAAGCTTGCATATTGTAATCTTTCTAGTTAGCCAATAAAAGGTGTCATTTTGCTTGGCTTTTCTCCTCATGTTGAACAATGGCATCTACGAATTCCAAAGGGTAGAAGCAAGCCGAGATGTCATAAAAAGCAAAGAAACCCATCTGAGGAATCACAAACACCTGAAACACCAAACATTATGGTGATCTGAAAGCTGCGTAGAAACAGTGTTGCTATTTTTACATGGTGTGACCAAAATGCATAGAAATACCCATCAAAGAAAGCCTGCAATTTGCACCTTAATCATGTCGGAATTGCTTGATTTGAAATTTCAAACTGTGGAGCAGAGGGGGGTAAATCAAGGAAAAATGTGCCTTTGTCCCAAACATATATCTATATAAAACTGAAAACAAAGGAACACTTTGAAAACACATCAGATCTCAATGGGAAAAAAATCCTGCTGGCTCTCTCTACTGATATGGACTGGGTAATGTGTGAGGAACGAAAGGATGCCACATCGTTTGATGGAAAAGAAAATTATCAACTTACATAGGGCTGAATTCAAAGACACCCCGAAAATCAAAGTGAAAAAATGATGTAGCAGGTTAGTCCATTTTGCCAAAATTTCATTGCAGCAACTCCAAATTGTACTCAGTAGTTTGTATGGCCCCCACGTGCTTGTGTGCATGCCTGACAACGTTGGGCACACTCCTAATAAGACAACTGATGGTGTCCTTGGGGATCTCCTCCAAGATCTGGACCAGGGCATCACTGAGCTCCTGGACAGTCTGAGGTGCAACCTGGAGGTGTCAAATGGACCAAAACATAATGTCCCAGAGGTGTTCTATTGAATTTAGTTCAGGTGAGTAGAGCATGGAGGCCAGTCAATGGTATCAATTCCTTCATCCTCCAGGAACTGCCTGCGTACTCTCGCCACATGAGTTCGGGAACTGTCGTACTCCAGGAGGAACCCGGTACCCACTGCACCAGCATAGGGTCTGAATATGGGTCCAAGGATTTCATCCCGATACTTAATGGCAGTAAAGGTGCCGTTGTCTACCTTGTAGAGGTCTGTGCGTCCCTCCGTAAATATGCCTACCCAGACCATCACTGACCCACCACCAAACTGGTCATACTGAACGATGTTAGAGGCAGCATAACGTTCTCCACATCTTCTCCAGACCCTTTCATGTCTGTCACATATGGTCAGGGAGAACCTGCTCTCATCTGTGAAAAGCAAAGGGCGCCAGGGTTGGACCTGCCTATTCTGGTATTCTATGACAAATGCCAATTGTGCGCCACATTTCCGGACAGTGAGCACAGGGCCCACTAGAGGACGTTGGGCTCTCAGGCCACCCTCATGAAATCCGTTTCTGATTGTTTGATCAGAGACATTCACACCAGTGGTGTGCTGGAAATCATTTTGTAGAGCTCTGGCAGTGCTCATCCTGTTCCTCCTTGCCCAAAGGAGCAGATACTGGTCCTGCTGATGAGTTAAGGACCTTCTACGGCCCTGTCCAGCACTCCTAGAGTAACTGCCTGTCTCCTGGAATCTCCTCCATGCCCTTGAGACTGTGCTGTGAGACACAGCAAACCTTCTGGCAATGGCACGTATTGATGTGCCATCCTGGAGAAGTTGGACCACCTGTACAACCTCTGTATGGTCTGGGCATCACCTCATGCTGCCAGTAGTGACACTGACCATAGCCAAATGCAAAACTAGTAAATTAAAAAACAGTCAGAAAAGATGAGGAGGGAAAAATGTCAGTGGCCTCCACCTGTTAAACTATTCCTATTTCTGGGGTCGTCTCATTGTTGCCCCTCTAGTACACCCGTTGTTAATGTCATTAACACCAAAGCAGCTGAAACTTATTAACAACACCCTCTGCTACTTAACTGACCAGATCAATAGCCCAGAAGTGTCATTGACTTGATGCTATACTCTGATTAAAAAGTGTGCCTTTAATTTTTTGAGCAGTTTATATATATGTATACAGCTGAGATAGGACAAACGTCAAAAAAAAATCTCAACACGTACAGGAACATCGCAACGCCGTCAGAAGAAAGGACGCACTATCCTTGATATATGCACATACTAAATCGACAGGACACACATTCAACTGGGACAACGTAAAAGTAAAATTTAAGGCCAGTACAAAAAGCGCCAGAGAGTTGGCCGAGTCTTGGCTATCAGATGAAAACGCCATCAACAGACACTTGGACATAAACCCAGCATATGCCAATTTAAGAAGGACATATAAACAATGATTAAACTATACAACCCCCCCCCCCCCTTGATCATACTGACTTAGTCACCGCCACCCACCCCCCCATTCCCCCCCCCCATACTGAATGTGTTGCTATATATTGCCTTTGATTCTTGTAAGTCTAAGCATTATCCTCTGATGAAGACCCCTGATAGGGGTTGAAAGCTCAGGAATAAAACTATTTTATGATACGTGATTAGTTTTTTCTCCCTTCGTGGATCTCCAACTGCAAATATGCAAACCGTATCACAGACCTTCTCTTCCATATATGTATATATATATATATATATACACAGTGCATCCGGAAAGTATTCACAGCGCATCACTTTTTCCACATTTTGTTATGTTTACAGCCTTATTCCAAAATGGATTAAATTCATTTTTTTCCTCAGAATTCTACACACAACACCCCATAATGACAACGTGAATAAAGTTTACTTGAGATTTTTGCAAATTTATTAAAAAGAAAAAAATTGAGAAAGCACATGTACATAAGTATTCACAGCCTTTGTCATGAAGCTCAAAATTGAGCTCAAGTGCATCCTGTTTCCCCTCATCATCCTTGAGATGTTTCTGCAGCTTAATTGGAGTCCACCTGTGATAAATTCAGTTGACAGGACATGATTTGGAAAGACACACACCTGTCTATATAAGGTCCCACAGTTGACAGTTCATGTCAGAGCACAAACCAAGCATGAAGTCAAAGGAATTGTCTGTAGACCTCCGAGACAGGATTGTCTCGAGGCACAAATCTGGGGAAGGTTACAGAAACATTTCTGCTGCTTTGAAGGTCCCAATGAGCACAGTGGCCTCCATCATCCGTAAGTGGAAGAAGTTCGAAACCACCAGGACTCTTCCTAGAGCTGGCCGGCCATCTAAACTGAACGATCGGGGGAGAAGGGCCTTTAGTCAGGGAGGTGACCAAGAACTCGATGGTCACTCTGTCAGAGCTCCAGAGGTCCTCTGTGGATTGAGGAGAACCTTCCAGAAGGACAACCATCTCTGCAGCAATCCACCAATCAGGCCTGTATGGTAGAGTGGCCAGACGAAAGGCACTCCTTAGTAAAAGGCACATGGCAGCCCGCCTGGAGTTTGCCAAAAGGCACCTGAAGGACTCTCAGACCATGAGAGAGAAAATTCTCTGGTCTGATGAGACAAAGATTGAACTCTTTGGTGTGAATGCCAGGCGTCACGTTTGGAGGAAACCAGGTACCGCTCATCACCGGGCCAATACCATCCCTACAGTGAAGCATGGTGGTGGCAGCATCATACTGTGGGGATGTTTTTCAGTGACAGGAACTGGGAGCCTAGTCAGGATAAAGAGAAAGATGGCTGCAGCAATGTACAGCGACATCCTGGATGAAAACCTGCTCTAGAGTGCTCTTGACCTCAGACTGGGGAGACGGTTCATCTTTCAGAAGGACAACGACCCTAAGTACACAGCCAAGATATCAAAGGAGTGGCTTCAGGCCAACTCTGTGAATGTCCTTGAGTGGCTTAGCCAGAGCCCAGACTTGAATCCGATTGAACATCCCTGGAGAGATCTTAAAATGGCTGTGCACTGACGCTTCCCATCCAACCTGATGGAGCTTGAGAGGTGCTGCAAAGAGGAATGGGCGAAACTGTCCAAGGATAGGTGTGCCAAGCTTGTGGCATCATATTCAAAAAGACTTGAGGCTGTAATTGCTGCCAAAGGTGCATCGACAAAGTATTGAGCAAAGGCTGTGAATACTTATGTACATGGGATTTCTCAGTTTTTTTATTTTTAATAAATTTGCAAAAACCTCAAGTAAACTTTTTTCACGTTGTCATTATGGGGTGTTGTGTGTAGAATTCTGAGGAAAAAAATGAATTTAATCCATTTTGGAATAAGGCTGTAACATAACAAAATGTGGAAAAAGTGATGCGCTGTGAATACTTTCCGGATGCACTGTATATATATATACAATCAGATTGTGACACAGACTACGAATGCCGTGAATGTAATTACCCCGATCTACATGCTGTCAAATAAACGAACCACACGCCGTGGCGCAACGTTAGTGGCATCGCCTCTGACGCTGACGTCTATGGCAAGCCAAATTAACATTTAGAGATATTTCAAAATGAATTTTATGATATCTGGAAATGCATTTTAGATGTCTCAAATTGAATTATAGATATCTAAAAATACATCTATTTTAAGATATCTAAAAAGAATTGTATGATATCTCAAACAGATTTCAAGATATCTTGAAGTGATATGCTATACATTTTCAGATATCTGAAATGCATTTCAAGATATCTTAAATGCAATTTGAGATATCTTGAAATATGTTCATGTGCATTTTGAGATATCTCAAATACATTTCAAGATATCTTAAAATACATCTGCAGGCATTTTGAGATATCTGAAATACATTTTCAGATATCTTAAAATAGCTTTCTGCACATTTCAAGATATCTCAATTACATTTTCAGATATCTTAAAATAACTTCCTGTGTATTTCAAGATATCTCAAATACATTTTCAGATATCTTAAAATAACTTCCTGTGTATTTCAAGATATCTCAAATACATTTTCAGATATCTTAAAATCACTTCCTGTAAAAGTTCTTATACTTTCAGTGGAACTTCCTGCCTATTTTAAGATATCTCGAAATGCACAGGAAGTTATTTTAAGATATCTTGAAATGTATTTTAGATATCTTGAAATGTGCAGGAAGTCATTTTAAGATATCTTGAAATGTATTTTAGATATTTTGAAATGTGCAGGAAGTCATTTTAAGATATCTGAAAATGCATTTCAGATATCTCAAAATGAATTTGGGATATCTTAAAATGAGAAGGAAGTTATTTTAAGATATCTCGAAATATAATTTAGATATCTTAAAAAGCATTTATGATATCTTGAAATTCATTGTTGTTTCAGATATCTGAAATACATTTTTAGATATCTAAAATTAATTTCATGATATCTTAAAATGGGTCTCTGCTCTATTTCAGATATATAACAATGTATTTCAAGATATCTAAAATTGTATTTCAAGATATCTAAAATGCATTTTAAGATATCTTTAAAAGGACACTCAATTATTTCAAGATATCTCAATAGCACTTTCAGATATCTACAATACAATTTAAGATATCTCAAATACATTTCCAGATATCTCAAAACAGCTTCCTGTCCATTTTCAGATATCTCAAATACATTTTCAGATATCTCAACATCACTTCCTGCTCATTTCAAGATATCTCAAATACATTTTAAGATATCTTATAATAACAAGAAGTCCCATTGAAATAATAGGCAGTTTTACAGGAATTGATTTTGAGATATCTTGAAATGCATTTAAGATATCTTAAAATGCACGAAAGGTCAATTTAAGATATCTGAAAATTCATTTGAGATATCTTGAAATACAGACACAGTTATTTTGAGATATCTGAAACTGTATTTGAGATATCTTGAAATGCATTTGAGATATCCCGAAATGTATTGCAGATATCTTAAAATGTAAAGGAAAGTATTTTAAGATATCTCAAAGCGAGTTTCAGATATCTTAAAAGGTAAATTACATTTTAAGATATCCGAAATTCATTTTGAGATATCTCTAAATGTTAATTTGGCTTGCCATAGACGTCCGAGGTTCGATTCCCGAGAGGGAGTGCAGTGAGTGTGTACGCCTGATGAGCCCAGAATGAGGGCGAAACACGTGTCGTGTACTCTTTGCATTTATTTGACAGTAAACTATTTCAACCATTCTATGATCTGCTCCTCACAAACTGAGGGCACCGTGGCGGATGTTAGCAGATTGCTGGCCAACCACAAGCGTTACCTGGTAGGTAACCACCCATACAATCAGATTGTGACACAGACTACGAATGCCGTGAATATATATATATGGAAGAGAAGGTCTGTGATACGGTTTGCATATTTGCAGTTGGAGATCCACAAAGGGAGAAAAAACGAATCACGTATCATAAAATAGTTTTATTCCTGAGTTTTCAGCTTTGTCAAAAAGACTTTTCCAACTACTTAAACATTTAACGGACGACTCAGATTATTCCGTCAACAGCGCGGAGTCGGCATTACAGCGCTTGAATGACGTATCCATCGCCGAGGACGAGATCATGGTCTCGTTTGATGTTATATCGCTATACACCATGATCCCGATCCAACTGGCCACAGAAACATTATTAATGGAACTGGATAGTGACCCCACCATAGAGACAAGAACCAAACTGTCCAGCAAAGACTTAATGCACCTAATATCACTTTGCCAAAAAACGCACTTTCATTTCAACAGCAAGTATTACACACAGAAAGAAGGCATGCCGATGGGATCACCGTTATCGGGACTCCTAGCTGAACTGGTAATGCAACGATTTGAAAACATAGCTCTATCCCAGATTACACCCAAAATTTGGATACGCTATGTAGACGACACATTCGTCATATTAAGAAAGAACCAGCTGAATGAGTTTTTCAATCATATTAACACAATATTCCCTGCAATCCAGTTCACAATGGAAAAAGAAAATAATCGACACATCAATTTCCTGGACATTTACATCAAAAGAAATAGTGACGCCACCCTGACCACAAGTGTTTACCGCAAACAATGCCACGCAGACAAGATTCTACACTTCGCCAGCAATCACCCGGTATCTCATAAACGGAGCTGCGTGAAAACCCTATTTAAACGAGTCCACACGCATTGTAATACCAAGGAAACAAAAATTAATGAGAGACGCTGTCTGTTTCAACTTTTCACCTCGAACGGATACTCAAAATCATTCATTAATCGGAGTCTACACAACAGACGCCAAAGGAATCAGCATACAATCGACGTAAATCAGAACCCCCACCCCACCTGGCATTCACTCCCGTATCACCATAATGTGTCAGAAGGCACGGCACGCACCCTGACCAAGTGGGGCATCAAAATAGCACATAAACCCAACAACAATCTGCACATGGTCCTGTTTAATGCTAAAAACAAGAAATCGACAGCCGAAACACGAAACGCAGTTTATAGTATTCCATGCAATTCTTTCTCAGCTGTATACATAGGACAAATGTCAAAAAAAATTTCAACACGTGTACAGGAACATCGCAACGCCGTCAGAAGAAAGGACGCACTATCCTTGATATATGCACATACTAAATCGACAGGACACACATTCAACTGGGACAACGTAAAAGTAAAATTTAAGGCCAGTACAAAAAGCGCCAGAGAGTTGGCCGAGTCTTGGCTATCAGATGAAAACGCCATCAACAGACACCTGGACATAAACCCAGCATATGCCAACTTAAGAGGGACATATAAACAATGATTAAACTATACAACCCCCCCCCCCCCCCCACCTTGATCATACTGACTTAGTCACCGCCACCCACCCCCCCCATTCCCCCCCCCCCATACTGAATGTGTTGCTATATATTGCCTTTGATTCTTGTAAGTCTAAGCATTATCCTCTGATGAAGACCCCTGACAGGGGTTGAAAGCTCAGGAATAAAACTATTTTATGATACGTGATTCGTTTTTTCTCCCTTTGTGGATCTCCAACTGCATATATATATATATATATATATATATATATATATATATATATACACAGTATATATATACATATATATACATACACAGTGGTGGAGAAAAAGTAAGTTTACAGTTGTTTATATGGAAAAAGACATGCAGGTTATGATTATTACAATAGCTTTATTATCTTCATTAACTCAGAAGAATGACACAATGGCACAGTACACTTAGGCTCAAACTCATAACTGCTGGCCTCACGTAATCACAACTGTAGACCTACTGTTGCCCGCCCTGTAGATGTGTGTGCAGACACTAGATAGATAGTCTAACCTTGTGCCTTACATCTGAGCTTAACTGTGCAGCAGTGCACTCTTAGTCACACATCAGGTCTACATTACATCCCAAAATCTCTCACTCCAAAGCAAAAGACGCACTACATAAAATTGTGGAAATGTTCATCCAGGAACTTCACCAAACTCTGTGAAATGAAACAGGAACTGAACTAGTTTTGTCTGGATTATAATGGTGTAATGGTCTTTTAACTGTCCATGACAGCTAGGAAAATGTCTGCGAACGGTGCTGGACTGATTATTGTGACCTAAGCTGTGAGGCAGCAGTGCTAACCACTGCACCACTGTGTCTTCTTGAGATAAAATGAATAGAATTAAATACCAAAACAGTAACACAGGGTGGCACGGTGGCACAGAGGTAGCGCTGCTGCCTTGCAGTTAGGAAACCCGAGTTCGCTTCCCGGGTCCTCCCTGCATGGAGTTTGCATGTTCTCCCCGTATCTGCGTGGGTTTCCTTCCACCGTCCAAAGACATGCAGGTTAGGTGCATTGGCGATCCGAAATTGTGCTTGGTGTGTGTCCTACGGTGGGCTGGCACCCTGCCCGAGATTTGTTTCCCGCCTTGCGCCCTGTGTTGACTGGGATCGGCTCCAGCAGACCCCTGTGACCCTGTAGTTAGGACATAGCGGGTTGGATGGAAAACAGTAACATTTCTTGCAGACAGCAGTAAGCATGAATTCACAAATGGCTGCTCCCCACAGATTTGATCTTATGTATCTGCGTCTCACAAGTCAAACAGTCCAGTTGTTTTTTTTCCCCTGATGCTTTTGCTCACTCGCTGCCACTGCTACCAAATAAGCACAACAATAAAACATGTGGATTCTTCACTCCTTACTGCTTGCATCAACAGCATAGCGCTCTGGGTAATATTTTTAAACTGGGGTAACACACAGGTCACATACAAGTCCATAGAAAAAGACATTACCTTTAAGTCACAGACACATTTTCAGTTGCCTTCTACGTGGTGGGTGCTTTGTGTTTCAATGTATTCACAACTTTTCCACTAAATGTAGCCCATTACTAGCATCAGCGTTATATACTTGAAGAGCTGTCCCTACCCACTCTGGCTGCTACAGCTCTGTGATATCATGCTAGCCTTGCCAGCCAGATGGTGAATTTCCAGGAAAACATTTGGCAAACAAGGTTTCCGTCGATTGTAGCATATTTGCCACGAAAAACACTTTGGCGATCAACACTACTGGCAAGAAATCACTCAGGGCCCTGAACTTCTCCTTTTCACATCTTCACATGGAGAAGCTGGCTATGAACTTTGGGGTCTCTGAGTCAGTCAGCAGCAGCTTATCCATTTGAGCTAACAGGAACCACTTTTGCAAAACTGAGCAAGTGGACATCTGAGTCTGCCGCAAATGAAAAGGTCCGTTAGACAGCAGCACTCTCAGCCTTGCTGCCCCTCACTACAGTACCAAACACACAGCAGCAGGAGTGGCACCATCCAGCTTACCAGTCAAAATATATAAATGCAGCACTGTAATAACTTTGGATAATAATTCCGCTGAGACTCTGTAATGAAGTCTGCATAAAACATGCAATGGCGCACGTGTAAACTGAAGTACCAGCCTACTAGGGTGCTCTCTCTGTGCAGCTTCTTTACACAGCATCATCGGTAACTGTCGTTGGTATTGTTTGTTCTGTAGAACGCAAAGTTATTGTCCATGATTGCTTACTGATTTCACACATACTTTTGTTAGATGAATAGTTTTTTAGAAATGAATAAATACAATTTGCCAAGTATATCAAAGCAATATCTTTAAAATCTAAAATGCAAATTATAAACAGGGTAGAAGAACGAGAAAAGAAATGCCTCTTAGCAGAATTCATAGGGTTAGCCATGAAATGAGGGGGTGTGGATGAAGCAGCGTGTTGAGTCACATTGAAGGATCAGGGAGTCAGCAGTGGCATCGTAGAGTGGCCAAGAAAGGAGACAGCAGGTGGCATAGATACCCACACAATACCCACACAAACCAGCAGTCTCCACTCCCCCATGCATTATTATTAAACTTATCCATATTCCGTATATGTTAAATTCATCCATTTTCCAACCCGCTGAATCCGAACACAGGGTCACGGGGGTCTGCTGGAGCCAATCCCAGCCAACACAGGGCACAAGGCAGGGAACCAATCCTGGGCAGGGTGCCAACCCACCGCAGGTATATGTTAAATCTCCCACCAGTAATGACGTTTCTTATAACAAATAAAAATCGCTAAATACGTCTAACTTTGTTTACTGAGATGCTACTGTACATGCAATAAAGAAGCAGGTGGATGGGGTGGGAAGTGAAGAGGGGAAAATGAATACATGGAGTTTTATTGGTACCTTAGGAAGGTGGGAATGGGAGGTGATTTTGCTGTGTCCTTCTTCCAGATTGTCCAGGATGGAGTAGTCAATATGCAGGCTGTAAGATGAATGTGCAACAACCCTGGATCTATATCCTGTCCCGTTTTTAACTCAATTCCCAGCATGCCAATCAGAATCCTTCACACATCGCATGGGTCATCATGTCTTCTGGGTTTCCTCCTGTGTGTGGGTGCCAAGTGGTGTGGTAGGCTGCTCCTGACAACATAATCGCTTAGTTCCTTGTTCCTGGGCATTCCACAGAGCCTACCCAATAGGTCTTTCTCTAAATCTGTTTCTTCCTGCAAGATGCACTATGGAGAATGTTCTGCATAGATTCTTGTCAGGAATGACTGCCCTAGGAGGCAAACCCCAGTCCTTGAGGCTGTTAGTAAAGCTGCTGGAAGACACATTCTCACAAATGATTTCCGCAGTTGTGACAGGAATTGTTCAAACATGTTTCATAGAGTCCTTGGTTGTGATTTGTTTTTTTGATAGACTTTGGCTTCCACGGGCCTAGTTAAGTCCCTACAAAGTTGATGACATTGGGGTAGAACCAAGGAATATCCTAGTTGAAAGTGCAGGACCAGACACTCTAGTCCCAGCCAAGCCTCTCCTAGATGTTTAGTTACTTACGCCTCCTACTTCTTCTGGGGCATGGCCCACCAAGACGAACCCTCCAGGCACCTCGGTCCTGTGATCCAATTTAAGACTTGATACTGCTTGCTGGTTTCTGGAGCAATCTGCTTCTATAGAGTCATTCGAGGACTTCATTCTCCACTGGCAACCATTTGGTGTTCTGCTACAGGTCTTTGGCAGCTGTTCATGAATATCTGTGTTTTCTTCATGGTTGTCCCTATTGTCCTTCATGTTTCATTTTGTATTGTAGAAATGACTTAATGATGATTTTAATGACTTTAATGATGACTTAACTGACTTAATCCTGACCTTAATTTTAACAGTAGTTCTTTAGAGTTCCGGTTATAAAAAAGTTGTCCTTGCTTTTTCAGTTGTTGACTTTACATCTGCGTTGATTCCATCCTACTTGTTGATGACACTTCCAAGGTAAGTTAAGACTTCTACTTCTTCCCATCCTTCTCCTTCAAGGGTGACAGGGTCCATGCTGGTTGCAGTTGCCTTCAGGATCTTAGGTATTTTCTTTATTCATTTGAAGACCAACACCCTTTGAGGTGTTCGTGATGTTGTGTGTCTTCTTCTGCATCTGCTGGTGGGTGTGGGACAGTAGGGCGAAGTCATCAGCAAAGTCTAGATCCTTGAGTTGTGTAATGGGAGTCCATTGGATTCCGGTCCTTTACTAGGCTGTGAACATAAACCTTCATTATCCAGTCAGCAGTAGAGAAACAGTAAGATAAAGCACCTCTGATGAACTTCAGTCTTCACTCGGAAGGCATCTGTAAGCTGACCTCCATGGACTGCTCTGCATGCAGTCCTTTCATATGAGCTCTTGATGATGCTGAGAAGCTTGGTTGGCATGCCATAATTCTGGAGAAGTTTCCAGAAGGTTTCCCTGTCCACACAGTCAAAGGCTTTCTTATGGTCAATGAAGTTGACATACAGAAAACAGTTACAATCCATAGACCATGCAACAATGATAGGCAGTGTTGCAATCTGATTTTTGCAGGATCTGGCTTGTGCGTTGTGTAGTTGCTTATCGATCTGGTTCTTCATTCTGTTCAGAAAGATCCTACTGAACACCTTCCTTGGCACAGACAAGGGAGTTATCCCTCTGTAGTCTTCATGGTTGCTGGGGTCACCTTTTTTTGAGGATTTTGATAAGACACCCTTCTTTCCAATCCACTGGTACGCTATCTTCCTCACAGATTTTCTCAAACAGTGGGTACAGCATCCTTATGGTATGTTCTATATCTGCGGGAATGTAATATGGTCCTGCTGCCTTGCAATTCCTCAGCAGTTCAATCGCTGTCCGAATTTCTTGTCTGTTGGGTTTGCAGGGCAGATCTTGTAGTGCTGATGCTAAGTCAATGGGTTTAATGGCCTTGGTCTATTTAGTAGTTCTGTAAAATATTACCTTCATTTATTCTGTTTTTTTCTCCCATGATTGGTTTCCCTTCTTTGCTTTTCACTGGTCTATCACTCTTGTTGAACTTTCCCGACAGCTTCTTTGTAGTATCATACAGATCTTTCATGTGCTGTCTGCTACCTCGTCTATGTCTTCTGCCAGTTCTTCCATGTATTGTTGTCTGTCAGCTCTGATATGTTTCTTAACAGTTTGGTTTGTTTTTGTGTTTCATTCTTTTCCCTTTGCTTTCTCTGCTCTGCTCCACTCTAAGACTAGATGTATCCTTCTTAAAGGTTTAGTTCCACTGAATTTGCATCACCTCAGGCAGCCTGGCAGCAAACTTAAAAGACAGGCTTTCTGGACTGTACAGGCACAAAAATGGGACTCACATATTTAAATATGAAAAGCTCAAAATGGCCACAGAATAGAAAGGAAACTGTAACATGTCTGTTCTAAACTCAAAACCAAACAAACTTCCTTTATATTTAATGATTTGTTTTAAAAGATTTCAAAAATGAAAGGCAAAACCTAAAGCAATCTAATCCCAGAGTGTCAAAACAGAAGACAGGACATTTAAGGCAAAGCAGGGGTCAAATCCAGTAAATTAAAAAAAGCACTAAACCATTAACAGGAATTGAAAACACAAAAACAATTGTGCTAGCAAAGGAGAGAATGAAGACAGAACTGAGTGTCATTATGAACAATGCTGCACATCCTCTTGCTGACGCACTAACACTGAGGACTTTCCGCCAACAAATCATTCAGCAGAAGTGTGTCAAGAAATGTCATTGGGGCTCATTTTTACCAACAGTAATACGTCTGTATAAGGCCTAACTGGGACAGCCAAGTCTGAAATTTTCTTTCTTCTTAATTTTCTTGCTTTATAGCTATTCTGGTGTGAGTTCAGACCAAAGTATGTGTGTATATTTATTTATTTACTTATCTACCTATTTATTTTGTAAAGTAAGTCAGATAGATAGATAGATAGATAGATAGATAGATAGATAGATAGATAGATAGATAGATAGATAGATAGATAGATAGATAGATAGATAGGACGGATGGACGATCTATCTATCCCATCAATTGAATCTAGAAATTGTAGCCTTTGTAGTGGTGCACGGTCAATTACGAAAGTAAACCTTCAGTCTAATGGGTGCTACAAGAGTGATTTGATGGCTCATTTTATCTCCAATGCATTCTCTGGACAACAATTTTACGACTCATACACATAATGGTGTTTTACTTATAATCGAAAACCTGAGGTAACAAAGCTCAACTCATACTTGGCTGGCATCTTTTTGCAGGATAAAATTCTTGGTAAAGTCCAGGTTTCACAGAAGAAGGAACATCTTTTGAAGTTGTAAAAGTTTTTTCTCAAGCACCTGTCTGGACAATATTGTGATTTTTACAGCCTTCTGTTAAATCTGTTAAAGGGGTAGCCTGATCGGAGAAATTGGGAATGCTTTATATAGAATAACCTGCCAACCCAAAGAAAACACATTACCTACTTCTTTGCTTCTGGATGAAAATACATAAGTACCTCGCCAATCTTCATTTGAGGTTTGATAAGCCTCTTACCCATGGAATAACAATACAGTTGTTGGTAAAAATGACATCTTCGAGGTATGCATCCAGATACTCAAAATGAGGGTAGAATATTCAATCCATCACATGTTAAACATGTCATGGGGCCCCATAAACCCCAAATAGGAGCCCTACAAATTCAAGCAAATCATCCAGGGTGGAGAATGCAGTTTTCTCACAGCTAGATACCTCAAGAGGCACCTACGTATAACAGATCTAAAGCAGAGATGTGTGTCGCTTGACCAGCTTTTCTAATATCTCATCTACACTGGGCATCGGGTAGGAATCAAATTTAGAAACGTTTTCAAACATCTAAAATCTATACACAACTGTATGGTTCAGCTGGGTTTCGAGACCAATGCAAATGGATTACACCATATACACTTCCTTTCTAGCTTCAGAAATTCTATATGGGTGCATTTGTACTTTAACAACAGAAAAGACATCCCTGTTCTTTTGTATTAGAGAAATCAATTCACTTTTATGTGTGTCAGTTCTATCATCCCCAATGAAAACGTCAGAGGCATCAAAACTGTGACTGCTGTAACAAGCATCTCCTCTTGGGTCATGCCATTCTTTTAAAAGATTAACATGTAGGATCTGAACCAGCTTGCAATGTTCAGGTATCCTGCCTTTGTAATTTACAGGGTTCATTTGCTCCTCAACTATTCCTGGACCTTCTCATTTCGCTAAAAACTTAAGGGGATTAGTCAGAACACAAACAAGAATGTGATCGCCATTTGCAGAATTCACAGAGTTTACATTTTCTGTCATCGAGAGTTTTTTTGTTCGTGTTGCAAATGCCTTTTCACAAGTGAGAACAATTTAGGATTTTTTTTCTTGCAAAGAAATGACCCCATCTGCTAATTTAAACTTGCAATCATTTGTGTGACCATCCAGCCATTCATCTCTTAAAATGTCTAACAGATTGCAGAGCTCTCTGCCAAAAAGCAATTCAAACGAACTTCTACTTATAGATGCCTGTGGTGATTCTCTCTGCATACATTAGCAATGGTAACACAGTGTCCGAAGATGTCATGTTGGCTACAATGGGGGGTGGTGCCTGCGGGGTATGCTGGAAATTGTAGTCCTGTTGGAGAACCCTGCTGGGTGGCATCCAAGGGGAGCTGTAAGGGAGTACTGTGCCAATTTGGAGGGTCTTCCACCTGACCTGAAAGTGCTTTCACAGTGCAATATTTGTCATGATTTGGTATGATTTTTGGGTCCTCAAAGGCTGCTGATGTTTTTTCCATTGTTAGGTCCACTGCCAGTTTTGCTTGGACTGTGGCCTCTGAGGTCAGGACCCACGTGTGATCATAGCACAGGAAGTGCTCCCAGGTCCAGCACCTCACCTCCATAGGGAGTGGGAGTCAGGAGAAGGTGGACAACGTTTGCTGGGAAGTGTGAAAGGAGTGTAGAAGAGCAACACAACTTCGGTTCTGTTTGACTTGTGCTGAATATTTGCAGAGAAGCCTGTAAAAGGTATTTGTGAACTTGAAGCAGTTGTTATTGTAATTATAATATGTGCTACTGACCTAGAGCAGCAGCAAAGAGAGAGAAAAAAAATAAATAAATGAAGAAATGATCTGGGGAGTGAAGGACCAACTCTACTTCCCTACTAGACCACCACAAGCACAGAAGCACACCAGCGAAAGAAAATGTTGAGTTAAACGTGAATTGTTATCACGCAGTAAATAAGAGAGTATAGAAAAACAAACAATACTGCACTGCAGTACTTCCACCCCTCCACACGAATCACCAAACACTCAACAAAATACACTACTAATACACAAATGTGAGAAAAGAATTAATGAACACCAGAGCCCTTTAAATACCAACTGTTACGCACCATCATTTACAGTACAGTCCGTTATTGCGAAGGATGTGCCGAGCCGTTCCTGGGAAACGTAATCACACACAGTCCCTTATGCTGGCCCGTCAGGTTCTCTCCCAAATAACTTCACCACATCCACAAGAAAAGGAAAATGATTCTTACTGAAATGAACCCGGGTTCACCTGACTGTTTCCGGCGAGTATTGTAGCTTTCCCTCTTGCTTTCTTTGGTGGCTGATTTCTTCGTCTGGTCTGGCGCTCTCTTACCTTCTTTCTGCCTTTCTCCCGCCACAGCTTTAAGTATCCTCCCCTTACAGTTTATTTGGCCCTCCAAGCCATGTGCTCTCTTCCCCATGAACCATTGGCTGGCATTACAAATCCAGCCATTCCACCATTATCAGGACCAGGGGAAGGCACAAACTGCCAACACCTCCACACACATACACATGACAACCATTATAATTTGAACCCACGGCTGTGTTGGTGAAGTTGTGTATGGGGTGCTGCTGTGCCCCCTAGTGGTCAAACTATATCATTCAATTCAAGGCCATTAGGGGATGGAGCCAATCCCAGTATCACTTTTCACCAGGCAGGAAACAACTCTGAACAGGGCAACAGTCCGTCACTAATTTACACCAACTGAAATAAGCAGGAAACTGGAGTACCTGGAGGAAAAGACAAGCAGCAAAAAAACATGCAAACTCCACACAGACAACACAAAGGCGTGGGGTTTGAGCACAGAATTTTGGCATCTGTGATGAAGTAGTGATAATTACTGTATTATGGTGTCACCTAGGTTTGAGTGCATTGAGACTCTTACCTGCACGTCTACCATAGGCAAGCGACAACAAAAGGAACGAACAGCAAGACCATATCGTTAATGTATCATCATACAACAGATAAACAGTAACACACATTGGCTGTGCCCAGGTACATTTAAATGGCTACTAAATGGGATAAAACTGTCCCAAAATCAGAGTGCCAATAGTTCTGAAATGGCATTTGCCAGAACAGATGCCAGCTCACCACAGAGAATTATAAGGCAAGCAGAGAGGGCAGCATTACTAAACACAATTTGTGAAAGTCTGGTGTAGTTGAAGTTTGCGCACATTAGTTAAAGCATATAGGCCGTCTTCTCTCACAGGTCCTGCTTTTTTTTGTGTGTTTCAGAGGTTGCTACCACCTTTCTTTTCTACTGTTAGCCTCTCTAAGGCAGTGTGTGCCAGTAATAGTCGGAGGTTACTTCACTCCACTCTTTAGTGCTTAGAGGTGCCGAGTACATCAGTCACCATTGACTCCACTGTGCACCTGTTGAACACAGATGAAGAAACATGGGCTCTCCTCTGACATCTTAGGATGAAAAGGCATTAGTGAGCCTCCTTGACGGTATATGACGTGTTGTGCCCACTTCAGGTTGTCAGTGATAGTCACACCAAGACAGTTAAGCTGCAGAATCTCCACAGCATCATCCCTCACAATGTAGATGGCCGTGTGGTTTGCCTTCTGCTTCCTCAAGACTATGACCAGAATTTTTGGTTTGTTGATATTATGGGTAAGATTGTTGTGCTGGGTATGGTGAATGAACTGGACTGTACTAAAGGAGAGTGCATTTAATTTGACATATTGAACATTGCTCACGTTTTAATTTGGCTGCTCTTCAGTGTTGCCTTGCTGGACAGTTTCTTGTATATTTGTAATGTTGTAGTAATTTCCCTCGTGTGTATAAAAGGTGATTTTTAGAGAAAGCTGAGCTACTCAAGCACACACGCTAGGTTACAAAAGCATCAACCAGCTTGGACCTCAGAGAAGAGTTTGTCGTTTTCTTGAGCCCTTAATAAGAGGTAATGCCGCAAGGGACAGAATGCTAGATGCATAAGCCCCAAGTGATAAAGGGACCAGGAGCCATCAGGGATGAGGAAATAGACAAACATTATATATATATATATATATATATATATATTTATATATATATATATATATATATATTTATATATATATATATATATATATATATATATATATATGTATACGAGGAGACAATGAGCTATTTAGGGTGCTGACTTTCAGAACCATCATGAATTAGGTGCACATACAACAGTGAAGATGCAGACAGCAATCCAAAGACTAAATGCCTGCTCTCCTGTCAACATATTTGCTCCATTCTATCATCAGGTGCAGAAGCCCAAGTTCCTTTCTCAGCTAGACCAATCAGGGGCGAGGAGACGTCTTTAATAGCAGTGACCTGGGGGAAATATGAAGGGAAGGAAGCTATATCCAGCATGGATACAGCAGGGGCGCTAGTTCCCTTGTTGGAATGAGTTCTCTTGTAATTGCAGCATGTTACATAACCCGAAACTATATAGATATATTAAAAGGTGATACCTATCCCTTAGTGATACAGCGGTAAGAAATCACATAGGAGAAATAACTTAGCTTTCTTTAATGACGGTTTACGCGGCATAATAGACGAGGAAGCCATGACAAGACCTTTGGGTAGTGGGAGCCCGATGTATAGAGTCTGCCATTTTTGTCGCTGCGCTGGAAGGATTTTCAGGATCGGATGACGTTATCTCCCATCCATCCGTCGGCTTCAAAGGTGTGCCGGGTTAATGTTCCAAGGATTTATATTCTTTCTCCATGTGCAGGCAGAGTGGTGACTCTGAGGCTAGGGATCTGCACTGCCAATTGGAAGGTTGCAGGTTCGAATCTCATAAAATGCCAAAAGGGACTCTGCTCTGTTGGGCCCCTTAGCAAGGCCCTTAACCTGCACTTGCTCCGTTCTGGGAATGACGTTAATCTGCATCCAGCCCTGCATGTAGGCCCTCCAACCTGCAAGGAAAAACCTGGGGGTTGGTGGAAGAATTGGCACACCAGCCACCATAAAAAACCTCACACTGTTCTACTAGTGTGGAGCTGAGATGTCACCCGTTGCATGTCTGCACTCGGGTCCTAATCTGGATCCTGAGTTGGTTTGTTGTGTGGTGGGTGCGGCAATGTCCTGTATCAGCCTCCTAACCTCTCTCTCTCTCTCTCTCTGTCTGTGCAGGCCCGCACTTAGGTAAATCACGTCATTCCAAAACAAGGAAAAGAAGATCCAATGTCATGCTGACTCTGACACACAGAAATAGTGCACTTTGCCCATTTTGCAGTTGTCTTTAATAATAATATATTTTATTTATACATGGCGCCTATCAGAGAACTCAAGGACACCAAACAAACAATACATAAATAAATAAATAAAAGACAATTATAAACAACTTAAAACATCAGAAACTGTGGTGGGTTGGCACCCTGCCCGGGATTGGTTCCTGCCTTGTGCCCTGTGTTGGCTGGGATTGGCTCCAGCAGACCCCCGTGACCCTGTGTTCGGATTCAGCGGGTTGGAAAATGGATGGATGGATGGATGGAAAACATCAGAAAATCTAAAAATTAAAACCAAACAAAACCACTGTAATCAGAAGGAAAAATTAAAAGCCATTTTAAACAGATGTGTTTTAAGTTTACATTTGAAGGATGAATATGATTCGATATTTCGGAGATCCGCAGGTAATGAATTCCAGAGCTTGGGAGCAGAACGGCTGAAAGCTCTGCTCCCCATGGTGGTTAGACGGGCGGGAGGGAGGGTCAGATGGGTGGAGGAAGAGGATCTAAGGTTAAGGGATGGAATGGCAACATGAAGAAGGTCAGACAGATATGGAGGGGCGAGGTTATGGATGACCTTAAATGTTAATAGCAGAATCTTAAAATCAGTACGAAACTTGATCGGGAGCCAATGAAGCTGCAGCAAGACCGGAGTAATATGGTGAATAGATGGGGTTTGAGTGATGATACGTGCTGCAGAATTCTGGACTAACTGAAGGTTATGAAGAGATTTATTAGGGAGACCAAAGAGGAGTGAATTGCAGTAGTCCAGCCGAGAAGTGACAAGACTATGAACAAGAATGGCAGTGGTATGAGGAGTGAGGGAGGGGTGAATGCGATTAATATTACGTAGGTGGAAGTAAGCAGACCGGGTGATGTTATTAATGTGACATTGGAAAGATAGAGTACTGTCGAGGATGATACCCAGACTCTTGACCTGAGATGATGGGGAAACAACAGAGTTATCAATAATAAGAGAAAGATTATTGGTTTTGGATAATGATGATTTTGAACCAATGAGGAGAACCTCAGTTTTGTCACTGTTTAATTTAAGAAAATTCGAAGAAAACCAGGATTTAATTTCAGAAATGCAGTCAATAAGCAAGGGTGGTGGAAAAGAGGAGGTGGGTTTACAAGCAAGGTAGAGCTGGTTGTCATCAGCATAACAGTGAAAATTAATGTTATATTTGTGAAAAATATTGCCAAGGGGAAGAAGGTAAATAATACAAAGAAGAGGCCCCAGGACAGAGCCCTGGGGCACACCAGAAGTAACAGCGGTGGGTTGGGGTGTGAAGGTTTTAAGCTGTATGAACTGAGTGCAGCCTGAGAGGTAGGATCTAAACCAATCAAGTGGAGTGTGAGTAATGCCAATCAAAGATAATCTATTAAGGAGAGTGGTATGACAAATAGTATCAAAGGCCGCACTGAGATCAACGAGGATGAGAATAGTGATTAGACCAGAGTCAGCAGCCATAAGGAGGTCATTGGTAATTTTAACAAGTGGAGTTTCTGTACTATGAAGAGGGCGAAAACCAGACTGGAACTTTTCATATAGATTATTGTGAGATAAGTGGGTGTGAAGTTGGATAGCTACTATTTTTTCAAGAATTTTGGAGATAAAGGGCAAGTTAGAAATGGGGCAAAAATTATTGAAATTAGTAGGATCAGCGCCAGGTTTTTTTAGTATTGGGGTTATAGCAGCAGTTTTAAAAGATGAGGGAATAATACCAGTAGTAAGAAAAGAGTGAATGATGGCAGAAATGAGAGGGACTAGAGAGGGGAGGCAGGCTTTAACCAGAACTGTAGACAGGGGGTCCAGCTGACAAGTAGATGACTTGGATTTGCAGATGAGATCTGAGATTTCAGAGGAAGTGGGAAGCTGGAAAGAAGAGAAAGAGTGAATAGGAGAATGTAGTTCAGAAGGAATAGAGAGAGGATCTGGACCAAGGTGCTGACGTATCCTTTGGATTTTCTCATTGAAAAAAACATAAGAGAATTAAGTTGAGTAAAGGTGAGATGGTAAAGAGTCTGGAGGTTGTGTAACATTATTAAGTAAAGAAAACAAAGACTTGGTGTTACCTGTATTACAAGTAATTAACTGAGTGTACTAATTAGATTTGGTTTGAGCTATACAATCTATACTATAGAGTAGATGATTTTCATACATCTCTTTGTGGACAAAGAGTCCGGATTTTTTAAACAACCTTTCAAGTTGCCTGCCCTTAGCTTTCAGAAGCCGACGTTCAGGCATAAACCAGGGGGCAGAAAAAGAAAAAGAAACAGATCTGGTTTTTAGCGGAGCAAGAGAATTAAAAATACCATTAAGACAAGTGTTATAATATGAGACCAGTTCTATGGGAGTGGATAAATTATAAAAGTCCATTTGGGAATCAATTCTAGAAGACAGCAAATTCAAGTTAATTTTCTTAATGTTGCGAAAGGCTATGAGATGTGGAAGCTTAGTAACAGAAAAGGTAAGTTTTGCATTGAATGAAAGGAGAAAATGGTCGGTTATAGTGAGTTCATCTGCTGTAAGATCAAAAGGAACAACACCAGAGCAGCCGATCAGGTCCAAGATACGTCCTTTACAATGGGTAGGAACATCAGTGTGCTGCTGGTATCCAAAACTCTCCAGGCAAGATAAAAAGTCTCTAGTGAGAGGGATATTGATATTGTCCAGATGTATATTAAAATCCCCAGCAGAATTATATTTGGAGTAATTATAGATAAATGGGTAAGGAATGGTAGCAAGATCGTTCAAAAAATTGTTGTTTGACTTAAGGAGGACGGTAGACAGTTGCAGTGATGGTAACAACTGGCCCAGACAGTTGACACACAGTTGATTCAAAAGAGCTAACAGCAGGAGCAGGTAACAGCAGGACTTTCCACTTCTTGCGATAAATTATCACGACATCTCCTTCACGGCCAGAGACAAGGGGTTGACAAGTGTAAACAAACCCCGTGTGGGGTGCATTCATTAAGTTGTGAAAAGTCTTGAGGTTGCTGCCAAGTCTCAGTTAAACAGAGAAAGTCAAACTTATGGTCAATAAGGAGATCCTGAATGAGATGTCCCTTGCTCGTGAGTGAGCGGATGTTCAGTAGACCAAAGCTGACAATGTTGCTACCGCATTTGACAGTGGTGTTAGTTGACCGAGCTAAGCTGGCCAACACGCTATGGTCAGTGTTCCTATCTATGTTATGTGGAGGGTGCCGAAAATCAGACCAAAAGGAGTTAATTCCTTTTGAGGCATCCGTTTGGAATCTCCGGCGGGACCCACGGTGGATGTATCTCCGATGAGGGAGAAGTATGACGTCTGAGTCGAAATACAGCACCGACAGCAGAGGCACAGACTGGAGAAGACGCAATCGAAGAAGCTCAGAAGCTGGGTACTGGAGGAGGCCAGTCGCAGGTTGGATAACGAGCGACGGAAGATTCCAAACAAACATTAACCAGGCGAATATCCTACCAGTCCACATTGTAGGCGAGGAGGCCACAGGCAGCTCAGGCATGCAGAGAACAAACCGGTAAGTTTCAAACGAAACGGGGGTTAGGCTGAAGCTAAATGCATACACAGCATATACAGCCACGCAGAGATGTCAGCAAAATGGCAAAAATATCATCAAAATCACTAGTCATAGCAAAATCAATAGTCTAGTTACTGGCGAGCAACGGCGACCAGTCCCGCCAGCGTTCACTCAAACCGGAAGTCTTTAACTTTAACTTGTCTTGTCTTAAAATGTTTGCCTAGCAGTTCTAAATGCTGGGCTCCTGTACTAAATCTGGCTTTGTGTACATGTGAGAAGAAAAGAAAAGCAGATTTAAAATACTTGCACAGAGCACAGTGACATATTAAACCTATATTCTGATTACAGAAGCGCTGATTCACAGCTAGTGGACCATAGTCCTGGGTGTAAGTGCATTGAAACTGTAAGCTGTCTCGCCCCAAAGGTGGCCATAGGCAAATGAAAGCAGTGGAAGAGAATTAATTACATACAATGCTCAGAAAAGAAACTGCACCCTTGCAAAGGGGTTCATATTTTAAGCAGAGTTGTCCCCAAATGCCATTCCATGATAAGATGGTGGCATCACTTTGTCGGAGTCAGCTCACATCTTCTCTGTAAGATGTCTCGTCATTGTTAATGATCAAACCTATGATGATGGTGTTATCAGCAGATTTAATGATGGAGTCTAAGCTGTGATTGTGCACACAGTCAGATATCAACAAGGAATACAGAAGGGGGCTTAGCACACTACCCTGTGGAGCCTCTGTATGGAGAGTAAGGCCGGGTTTATACTTAAAGTGACGCGACGAGTGCTCCAGCAGGCACTACTGCTACACAAGCGATGTACTCTTTATACTTGTGCTTGTACTTTACGTAAATCTGAAAGATTCCACCAGGGGCAGCGCGCTGTGTTGTGAATTGCCTGAAATATCCATTAAATTCCAAGGACACCTTGCCACAATATCTCTGAAAAGGATGTTTAATGATTACATCCATCAATCCGGGGAGTTGCCCATTCCAGATAGCATTGGGTACGAGGCAGAAACACTAGCGTCATTTTAGTATCACCAAGACCTCAAACCTTCATGTGCTTGGAAGGAAACCAGAGCACACTGTGGAAACCCACTAGGAATACATGCAAACTCCAGGCAGAGAACACAAGGGACGTGACTCCCTGCGAGACAGCAGCGCTACTGCTCTGCCACCGTGCCGCCACCATATGTGTAATTATTAACAGTATTTATTATGTAAATGAAGTTAACAACTTATCTGTAAAATGTAACAGACATACTTGAACACATTTCATCATGAATGTGATATCAAGTACAAATCTAAGGATTCTAAATGTGCAGAGAGCTGGAATATCATAAATGTAATGTGTTTTCTGTGTGGCGATTGCTGCTATCAATGCAGGAGGAAGCCCCAGAAGCATGTAGGGATTAACATGTGGGTCGGTTTTAAGATGATGTTTACAACAGTCTACTTTAATGATACAATACACTACAAGATTAAAGTGGGCATTTCGAGATTAAAGCCGAAATTTCCACTTTAATCACAAAATAGACATTTTCACTGTATCCCCAATTTTTTTCTCTCTATGGCTCAAATCCACTGCTGCGCATTCTGATGTTGTTGTGAAGGGGCAAAAAAAAAAAAAGATGGCATGTGAGACTTTTAAAACGTATCGTGTCATTACGATGGGGAGTATGCGACGCTTGAATATAAAAGCACCACAAATGCATCTGTTTGTTGGCATTTTGCTTCACCACATCGAACCTTTCATCAAACATCAAAGCAGACACATTGATCCCGTAGGATCCTCAAAGCGGCTGTCTGTCACACGTACATAGCAAACAGAGACTCTGACGTCACATTGCAACTTTTATCACACTGCACCCCCCGACTTTTAACTGGGATTGTAACTTGCACTTATGTCACGTTAATTTCTGAGGATGTGCTCAGAGGAATGCTGGAAACGCCGGACAGCCACGATGCGCGTGTGTATGCATTCTGAGCGTGAAGTATAAACCGGCATGGATGATGTGAGGTTACCAATCCACATATGCTGAGGTCTGCTGGTTAGGAAGTCCCAAATCCAGTTGCAGAGGGTGGCTTTATGGAACAGACGCTTTTATTAGTCTGGCAAAATGTGTATTTTAAACAGTTTGCCATTTTAAGGCAGATGGGAAAGGTTGATTAGATGAGTAAGATGTTTATGGCCACTTCACCTTCTTTCATCTTTATTGTTACATACACTGTGAGAGTATATTGAAATTCTTGTACCACACAATGCTAGCGACTGTCCCCCTTCCCACCCTAGGGTGGTATCGATTACCTCTGATTAACCTGGAAGGTGATCCTCTGACGCGCATGCATGACTCATTTGAGTTGTGAAGTGATCCATCACTACCTGGACCTCTACAATCCAACATTAGAAGCAAACAGCCAAGTGCGCATAAATTAATGGCAAGAAATTGCCCAGCACCTGGGCAAAGATAAAAGTTTGTGCAGGCAGAAATGGAAATATCTGCAAAATTGATGCATAGAGGTAAACAGAAACCATGCACTGCCGCACACTGAATACATGTACTATAAACAGGCCAGGGTGGGCATCCACTGGGCGCGATTGCATCTGCTGCTTTCTGCACCCGAGAATAAATGGGCCTTTAGTCTACACCTGCCATCAGTTAAAGGGACTCTGATTGCCTCCATGTAAAGCTCACTGTTCCTGTAGGATTATCTTGACATCTTCTTGGTTGCATCCTACTGCAAAAGCCATGGTCCACAAAGAACTTTCAAAACATGAAAGGGATCATTGAAAGGTATTGATCGGGAGAGGGTCCAAGATATACTATGGAGCACAGTGAGGACAACTAGACTTGATGTTATTTTGGAGGAATTAAGTGTGCAGGACTGACAAACTTTGTTGGGGTGAATGGCCTGTTCTTTTCTTAATCTTTCTAATGTTCTCATCATCAACAAGTGGAGAAAATTACAGCACAGTATTGATGCTACCAAGAAAGATAAGAAGACAAGGAGACAACTGTTCAGGAAGGCTGTCAAGTGACTTACAAAAACATTAAAGCAACTGCAGGACTTTCCAGTTAATCCTTACATGTGACAACAGTCTTCTTCATATGAGGGAGCTATGGAGTTTTCTCACTAATAAAAACATCCAAGCCCAGCTAAATTTTGCAAAAAGATTCATCCAGCCACACAAAACCATCTTGAAAAATGTGCTATGGTCTGATGAGATGAGGATTGAGCTTTTTGGCCAGAATTCCAAAAGGTATGTTTAGTACAAAAAGAACACAGCACATCAATTAACACATCCCATGCCAATGGTGAAGCATGGTGGTGGCAGCATCATGCATTGGGGCTACTTTTCTTCAGCCACAACTGGGGTTTTAGTCAAGATGGATGGAATCATAAATAGCTTCAAATAACGGCCTATTTTGGCACAAAACCTTTGCTAGAAAGATGAAGAGGAATTTCACCTTTCAGCAAAACAAAGGCCCAAAGCACACCTGCAAATCAACAAAGGAAGGGCTTCACCATAAGAAGATCAACGCTTTGGAAAGGCACAGCCAAAACCCAGACCTGAATGCAACTGAAAATCCTTGAGTTGACCTGAAAGGCATTGCATCTTGGCTACGATCATGTGTGTGATCTGTTCTTGTCAGTTTAATATTTGATAGGCTCCGCCGTCAAGAGGTGTTCACTGTAAATTAAACAGATTTTTGAGAACAGTGGCCTAGGCTGGTGGGGTTCACTCTACTGGGACGAGGCATGGTCCAGGTGTTGCAGAACTTCCAGGAGTAGCCATACCAAAGAGAGGGAGAGAGGAAGAGATAGGTAGATAAAATAAATAGGGTGGAGTGGTGGCTCTGTGTCTAAGGATCTGCAAGGTTGCCAGAAGGAATCCTAATCTGTTGGGCCCTTGAGCAAGACTCTACAATGCATTCTGACCCCCAAAGGTCATGCAAAGAGACAATTTCCTCTCAGTGATTAACAAAGTACATCAGTTAAAAAAAAAATTCAAAAGTGCTGTGCACAGGAGATGCCCTCGAAATTTCAAAGATCTACAACATTTTTCTAAGGAAGAGTAGGAAAATATTCCCAAGTCAAGATTCGCCAAGCTGACAGAACCTAACCCAGACAAACTGTGTACTCTATCCATCTATCCATCCATTCATTTTCCAACCCGCTGAATCCGGACACAGGGTCACGGGGGTCTGCTGGAGCCAATCCCAGCCAATACAGGGCACAAGGCAGGAACCAATCCCGGGCAGGGTGCCAACCCACCGCAGGACACACACAAACACACACACACACCAATCACACACTAGGGCCAATTTAGAATCACCAATGCACCTAACCTGCATGTCTTTGGACTGTGGGAGGAAACCGGAGCGCCCGGAGGAAACCCACACAGACACGGGGAGAACATGCAAACTAAGTGTACCCAGGTCTCCTAACTGCGAGGCAGCAGCGCTACCCACTGCGCCACCGTGCCACCCCTGAGTGCTCTAATAAAACCAAAAGGTGCTTCAGCAATGCATTAGTTTAAGGTGAGCACAATTATATAACCACGCTTTTGCCAGTTATTTATTCATTTTTTTCCCTAAATGGTTTCCGATTTGGTTTTATCTTCTTTGTGAAGGCTGCATTTTCACAATAAAAAGTAGAAAAAGCTGCAACATGATTTATATTATTTTCCATTTTTGTTACGTAATGAAAACTTGCAATTTTAAGAGGGGTGTGTAGACTTTTTATACCCACTATATATTAATAGCCACCAAATAGAAATGAACATTAGCATATATAGTGCTCCCTCTATAAGTTGTAAATGATCTGCATAAACCTTAATTTGAAAATACACCTAAATCACAAAGAATAAAATACAATTATTTTCATGCTGAATGACATATGAGAACACCTTAAATAAAAATCCAATGTGAAATATCACCATTTGTCTGCTTTATCTAGGGAGCCTCACAGATATGGCACCCTGCATTTACTACCATGTGCAGTTGTCGTGATCTGGTAGTCGTTTTCTGAGTTTAAACTAATAATTGAGAATACATGTGCGTGTGTACGTGTGTGTGCATGTGTGTGTGTGAGAGACACAGAGAGGGAGAGTGTACCCTTCTGTAAAGTCACACCCAATCCAGACTAGATTGATGTTTTGCACCAGATTCTACTTTCATAGGCTCTACCTTCCTCTAGCACTGAATTTTATTAGGTGCGTTTGACAGTTTTACTTTATCATACATTCTTCCACAAACCCCTTAACAGATTTACTTTGATCAATTTCTGTTTGTTAATGAAAAGAGAATCTGCTAAGAGGATTTTGGAGGTGGAAATGATGGCTACTTGGCTCAGAATAACTGCTGTGAGAACACATGTAAGAAGTAAATCTGTGGGGGCGCACAGTCACGGCAGTACAATTGGGACTGCAGGGCCACATTATACACATGGAGGTAAGCTGGCAGTGTGGTGCACCATCCCTATGTGTTTGACTCAATGGAATCCCCCCAAAATTGATGTGACGCATTCCCAAATGTCTCCTTCTTCTTAAACCTACATAACAGACTGTTTATGTTTTTTTTTTCATGGGCATAAAAATAGCCAAGCATAACACATGACCTTCTCTTTAATATTCTGTGGGAATTTTGTTCCTGCTGCAAGAGGATGTGAAGGCTGCTGCCACTATCTGCACACAATAACATCCTGAGACATGAGCCATAATGTTCTTTTGAAGGGAAATCCTCTAGAAATAGCTGCTGGGGTGACAGGGAAGATGGTAATGGAGGTCACATGTCACCTCTGAGCCGACAGCTAAACATCCTCAGGATGTCCCGAACAAGCAAAGACTAAGCCAATGAAGGTGTTACAAATGTAAGCCGTCAGCATGGTGAGTGGAGAACTGGAGGGCTTTTTAGAGCCATGTGCCTCTGATCAATTATCTTCGGAGATCACAGCTCAGCCTAAGTATGAGGGCAGAGACCCAAAAAGAAATCGGTGAAGGGTTAGAAGAAGAAGTGACATTTCAAGTAAACTTTGCAGATCATTTGAATCAGTTAAATTCTGTCCTGGCAGCACTGGGCACAAGGCAAGAATAAGCTCTGGACAGAATGTCAGTCCAGGTTTACTCACATCGGACCAATTTAAAGTTGCCTCTAGGATTTGATGCAATGATGCTAAACAAACCCATTCTCTATCCTGTATCTTCTTGACTAAATCAAACATTTAGTAGCACCCAGCATTTATTGTGGTAGTCGTTTTTACATGAAACTCTGGAGCCAGAACTGAGAGGGTTAAATAATGGCATGTGTTCGTCATCAGGGTCTTGAAGCTGCCAGTCTATATGTGCGTCCCATGGTGTGCTCAAGAAATTTTATATCACAATTTGTTCATCAAGCTTTATTGCTTAAATTTCACAATTTTTCCGAAAGTCTTAAGTTCTCTCTTACAGCTACAGAGCATTTTAGGAATTCCGATGTCCATTTGTAAGAACAATTTCCATTAATGGTCTTGAGTGACTTAGCTGGACCACCGTTACTGAAGCCCATCAGGAATTTAGAGGTTCCAAATTGAGCCTTACAACACAAAGCCAACATTTTACACAGTCGATAAATGCTGCTATGCTGGTAAGTGGCTTATAATAAACAGTCTTGTCTCATGGTATAAATTTAATTGGCTAATGCAATCTTTACCACTAATAAAATTATTAGTATTTGGTCAAATTGTCAGGTTGTGAAACATCTGAATATTACATCACATTTACCCATATTCAGCATAAATAAATAATAGTTGCGTATGTGTATCAAACATGGAATTTAAAACAGATTATGCATAAACACAACAACAACATTATCATTAATGCAATGTAATTTAAGACAAATTATAAAGCAAATTACATAAACATACACCTACATACTTTTTTTTCCAGACTCTAGTGGACAAGGGAATGACAATATTAAAATTTCTGGCACTGAGGGTATGTAGGTAGTGACTCTTTCTTCGAACTATACACTCTGCTACACAGATTCTGAACATTTCACAATGCTGTGGAAAATTTTGAGAAGCTGCTACAAAACCCAAATACAATAAATTTGCATAAACTGCTAAGTGTAGGGATAGCTGAGCAAATGTGGAGACAGGATTAAAAAATTTTAACATATAATGCAAAACAAGCTTATCCCAAAATTTGGAAGCACTATGAAATTAAAGAGAAGTGTGGATGAATAAGGAACAAAAAAGATGTTAAAGAAAAAAAAATGGGTGTACAAGTCAAACGAGAGTAGAACCTTCATCACTAATCACTGGGCAGAGCAGCGGTAAAAAGGATATTAGGAAGGCTAAAAGGCAGTTGGAACGAAATATTGTAGAAAATTTAAAAGATGACCCAAAGAGATTCTTTCAATATTTTAGTAGTAACAGAATGACAAAGGAGGAGGTTAGGAGTATTAGGAATGGTAAAGGTGAGCTAGATTACAGGGGTGCAGTGGCTGCAGGTTTTCATTCTAACCCTTTTCTTAATGAGTGACCTGTTTTTGCTGCTAATTAACTTCTTTTGAACTAATTTGAATGGACTTGATCTTGAAGACTCAGACCCCTTAATTGTTTCTTTTTTCTTTATTAGCAGCCAAACAATAATGAGATACAAAATGAGCCCAAACAAGTGGTGTCCATCATACAATATCTGAAAATAAAGAAAGATGAAGGTCTCAGGAATGTCGATCTGCTCAGGTCCCCAAAGGATGTTAACAGTGCTCCTAGAAAGAGAAAATCAACAATGTTGGAAATGTCTGCTAATGCAACACAAGAGCAGCAACAAAGCCACGAAATTAAAGAACGGGTTTAATTAACGACAAGAATTGGCACCTCATTAAGCAGCTGGTTGAAATGAAATTGGTTGGAGTTCGAGGCACTGACTGATTTGGTCTTCTGTTGGCTCACTCACGTCACATTTCATTTCTGTTTGGGTGCCATTTAATGAAAGAAATGAAGCAATTCAGAAGAACAAGGAAGAAATTCAGGGGAACAAATCTTAAAAAAAGCAATTCAATTAAAATGAATTCACAAGAAGTTAATTAGCAGCACAAACAGGGCACTCATTAAAAAAAAGGGTTAGAATGAAAACCTGTAGCTACGGTGGTCATCCAGGACTGGAGTTGGCGACCCTGAGCTAGAACATACAGACAATGAAATATCAAATGCTTTGAACTCACATTTTATTAAAGTTTATGCATGCTGCAAGAGCCAGTCTTAGAAAGTTAAAAAACTCATATATTAGCGTTTGCTTAATTTGAATAGAATATCATTTTCTCACATGGCTATAGATCAGGGGTGGGCAAAGTCATTCCTGGAGGGCCGCAGTGGCCGCGGGTTTTTGTTCCAACCCAGTTGCTTGTTAGTGCTTTAACTCTGCTATGTCAAGTCATTCTCATATCCTAGATTTTTTTTTCCATTCTAAGGATATCATCCAAATACTTTGAAGTGTAAAACGGATGGGTAATTCTCAGTCCTTCACATTTTTCTCTTCTCTTTCCTTCCAAGCATTTAATTAAACCAAACAGTGCATGATAAATACACACAGGTGTAAAGGGTAACAAGCAAAATGGATAACTGCTGGTTTCTTTTGTCATTTGCATCTTATTGCTAATAAGGAGCAATTAAAAACCGAGAATGCAGCTGTTTAAGACTTAAATAAGCAATAAGGGTTCAAAATCTTAAAGAGGGAGATAACTAAAATGAAGCAGAAGTGTTTCTAGAGCAATACGTGCTTCTTATTAAGCAATTGGGTTGGAACAAAAACCTGCAGCCACTGCGGCCCTCCAGGAATGACCCCCACCCCTGCTATAGATTATGGTATAACCTTTCACCCCAGTAAGTTAATATGAGATAGAACGTTCTTAGCTATGTCTGTAATACAGTGTGTTAATTCAGTCAGTGTGTTTTGGAATCGGCTCTTAGCTAACATGGACTGATAGCCTATGCCATTTACAAACTGCAAATGGGACTTACAGTTTTCAGACTGTTTAGAACTGGTTCAACTGTATGAGCAAACTTAAAAAATCAAACAAAGATATATAAGTTTTAAAAATAACTTTTCTTTGCTATATCATTTTTTCTCTATTTTTGTGTGAAATATTTTACTTTGAATTTTTACTAAAGCTTTTAAAATGAAGATATTTTGCATGTGGAATCATTTCAACGCGTCAAACTATTGCCAGAATCCCATGAAGCGAACTAAAGCTGCAGAACTTTGGTGATTTTGGGTAAACGCAGTTACACATGCAAAGAAGTTGATAACCTCTCAAAAGTAACAGGGACTACTAAGGAGATACTTAGTGACTTAGAAATTGTAAAGGGAGAAGTACTGCTCATAATAAACAGGCTGAAATGCAATAAATCACCAGGGCCAGAAAACATTTATCCTTGAGTACTAAATTCATTTTTGTGCATTTTTGGTTAAATTTTAACAGTTACTTATACCTGAAACTTTTGTATGAATGTCAACAGGAAAGACATCATTCTCAGAACACTAGCAAAAATTGCACACATTTGGCATGTTTTGAGCACACAAACAGATAAATGACAGGCAGTTTATGTGACACAAGTTATGTAAGAATTTTTTTTTTTTTCATTTTTCATTTGACATTTTTCACATTGTTTGCCAATGTCCAGAGCTGGCCACTGCAGTGTCAAGTTGAAAATGAATCTTCAATATGTAACTTCTCCACAAAAACTATTATTTTTTTCCCCCATTACAAACTACATGGAGTAAGTAACATATGAGTAAAGCATTTTTGGGTGGAGTATTCCTTTAATCCACTGAGCCATCCACAGAGAGAACTGGGTCTTCTTAAGGAACTGTTATTTCAATACTGAAAGTTACCCTTTTTATTTAATCAAGAATAGTAGGATGATAATTGCTTAAAACATATCAGGAATGCCATTGAGCCTGTTAATAGACACCTACCTCTTCGTAGACAGCATACACCATAACGAGAGGAGCCTCATTTTGTGCAGGAAGAGGAATGTTAAGTATCAAAACACAAGGAAGATAAATAGCAGCTACATCTAGACCTCTGCTTGTGCCTTTGTGAGATTTGTAGACTGGTGCATGCCCACCTGTCACAAGAACACTTGGAAACAAATAAAACCTTTGAGCTGAACAAGCAGGACACATTTGTCTCTCATGCCTGAAGTGTCAATTACAACAGATACCCAGTGGGGGTAAAAAAAAAGTACCCCTCGCACCTCATTCTTTGATAGACATTCCTTTTCAAGGAACTGAGTTTGGTATGGCTAGACCCCTTAGAACATTCTTCATGGAGTCATAAATATATAATAGTTCTAGTAAACTGCTGTTCATGATACCTGGAAGAAATAACAATTTGGGTTGCAAATTTAAAAACTAAAGCAGAACTGGGTGGGGTCTTTGCGAGAGTAGGCATTTCTAAGGTGGTCTTTGCTGATTAAAAGAATGGAGTTTACTTCAGAAACCTTCATGTATACAGCCAATTGTTGTTGCACAAAGCATTTGAAAACATCTGTTTATCATCCTCAGATGAATTAAAGAATGAATGGGTCTAGTAGATATTGTGGTTAGACAACTGAACACATGCCTAGCAGGCTAATCTGCTAAAACATTGGCATGATTTTACTTAGTCTATGGGCTACCAGGAATCATTACTTATTGTATTTTCTGAAACCATTATATAAAACTGTCGGGAGACACTATCATCATCAGAAAAAAGACTGTTGCAGCAGGTCCTAAATAAAGTAGTATATATTGTAGATGAAAACCCAGGATTAACAAATCTAATTTAGCACAATTTTGTCACCGATCCTGGGATAATATGGCAAAAATACACTTATCTTCCTAAAGTGAAATGAGCAAATGTTAAGGTATAAATTAAAAAGATACTTGACCTAGAGGTAATCAAGGAAAATACCAATCTGTGGTCTTGTCCCTTTACAGTACATCCCCAAAATTCATGGAGGTTACGTTCCTAGAGCAACTGAGAATTGTGAAAAACCGTGACTTTTGGATGTGGTTCAAAAATGCCTATTTTTATAGTTTAAACCCTAAATATGCCCCCAACGCACTTTAATTTCATTGCAAACTCAGCTTAACACATTAATACATTACCTAAAAAATTACCATAATACATTACCTAAAAAAAGAATGTAAAGGTAAACCGTCTACTGTACTGCTATGCCTCCCGCGGTGCTAGAATGTAAAATACCAATGTTACCACTATATACGTACAGTAATTCAGGCAAGCGCGTTTTCTTTGGTATGCGGTCATTTTCTTTGTTATAAGTAAATACGTCATAATTTAATTTAATTAAAATACAGTAAAATGAATAGGTACTCACCAATGATGAATGATATTGATGATGATGAAGTAGCTGTGCAGTACGATATTAAATTGTTTCTGAAAATGATCAAACCATCCCTTACTGGCTTGAAAATCTTCAGGCTCCGGTGCTGTTGATGGTCCTGGTTGCAGTTCTTCAGCACCTTCTACATTGTCTCCTGTAGCGAACTGCTGATACAATTTCCATGCTTTCTCATGGATGATGTTACCATCCAAGGGGATGTTGTTCTTCCTGCAGTCGGTGATCCACAATGCCAAGGCAGATTCCATCCTGACAATATTTTTATTCATTACGGTAGTTACCTTTTTGGCACTATCACAGAAACTTACAGATATGGTACTCCAGATCGCTGCTTCGTTCTTCTTTATGTAGCATGCGGTGCTTTCATTAATGCCATAGTGGCGTGCTACTTTTTAGTTCCCAGAGCAAATCCAGTAGTTCTTCCTTCTCCTAGAGTGTTTTAAGCTTCTCTGGTGCTTAGGCTCAGTGCCTGAAGCCTTAGAAAGTGCAGGGTGTTTTGCGACATCTTGTGTGTTCAAGAATAACAAAATGAATACAATAACAAAATGGAAAACTCGAGAACACTCAAGTGGAGACGCATCACATGGCAGCAGTCAATCAGCAGCAATGAGAAATGAATAACACTCTCGGATTGGCAACTTTCACCATCCCAAACCATGTTTTCCTCAGCAGTTGCTTCCTGTTCTCTCTACAGCAGAGTATTGCCACGAAAAAAGGCCATAAAAAATTGCTGAGGATATTTGCACTTTCCGCTAACAATTAATAGTTAGGTTCTAAGGAAAAATTTGTGAACGACTGAGTCCGTGAACCCTGAACTGCATCTCCGCGGGGGTCTACTGTATACTGGTACTCAAACCTGATGTGTCATGGTGACTCAACAATGCCTCCCAGTCAGATGCCTACCCTATGCCCAGGGTTGACAATCTTATTCTGAAACTTGGTTAAACTCATTTCAGCACAATTGAAATGATCAAAGCTTACTGGTAAACACTGCAAAAGAAATTAGATCTCGTAGTGGGCAATGGCAATACTGTGTCCTTCCACTTGGGCTTCATTGAGCTCTGGTGGACAGATTGCTCAAACCTCATGATACATAAATTATTGCTTACGTAGACAATATTACTGTATATTCCTGCACCTGGAAAGAACGTCTGTAACATCCATTGGCTGTCTTTCAAATCTTACAAGAAGGTGGTCTACACACTAATCCAAAAATGTTTCTTTTAGCTAACTTAAGGTAAGTATTTGGTCTGGTTAAGCCACAGACATCCAAAGTAGCCACCGTTCAAGGTTAACCCTGGCCCAAGGCAAAATGGCAGTTACAAGCCTTTGTAAGATTAGTGGGGTACTATTAAAGGTTTTTACACTGGTTTTCTGAAAGGGCTAGGTCTTTATCCGAACTCACAAGAAAGTAGGCTCTGAATTTTATGATATGGAATGATCAAGCAGAACAGGCATCCTGTGACCTAAGCAAAGTACACACTACTGCATCATTACTTACCAAACCTAACTTTTCCTTACATTGTCTCCTCCAGATTGACACATCTGAAACCAGCCTGGAGCGCCATATTAAGTTAGGTTATTGATGGTGCAGAAAATCCTGCTCTCTTTCTTAGCCAGGAACTACTGGGCCAGAATAAAATGTACGCTGCTGGGGAGAGAGAAGATCTTGCAATAAAATGGGCCACTTCCAAGTTAAAGTATTACCTGCTGGGATGGGAATTTACTTTGATTAGAGATCAGGCACCACTACATTGAATTTTTTATTTAAATGACATTTGGCTTATAAATATATAAGCAGAAACACAGCTTAATATTAAACCCTAACAGTAAAACATTTACTAGAAATGTTTCATATTTCAATTCAATTTATTTTTAGTATCATTTTATTCTTATTCTAGATTTAAGGAGAAGTGATGCCAAATGAAAGTTTTTTTTTTTTTAATTAAAGAATTTGGCTTGTTCTATAGCTGCTATTTTTATTCTAAAAATCTTTTTTTTTTTTTTTTTTTTTTACTAGCACTCCAGTCCAGATTGAAACTTGGCTATAAATCCTGATAGATGTTTTCGTTTCATATTAGGTTTTGTGAAAGCAGGTCGATTTACTTTACCAAAGAGCTATGAAGTGTACAGACTTCAAAAGACCCGCAAGGCAGAAGAATGCGTGCAGAAAGAACTTCATAAATAAACATGCATCACGGTGGCAAGGCCTGTTGGATTGATTAAACTGTAAACTCAATTCAGGCTGTACACCCAAGTTAAACATTTGCTCGGACAGTGAGTGGAGAAACTCTGTGAAGTGAAGCCACAGTGGTATGCATAGGAAGACATGGCTCATAATCTTTCTATGCTGTGGCCTGCAGGATGTCCACATAGTCTCTCCTAAGTAAGAGTGTCATTGGCAGAAGGGACCAATTCTGAACAAAGCAGAGGCGCCCTTCTTGGCAGCTCAAGATCGTCGTATGATCTCCACTTGACAGATTCATTGCCCATTTTGTTTTCATTTGGTTTGACCCACATTGCTGGATTGGCACTCCAGCCACTGTAAAAAGAACCTCACACTGTTCCAGTCATTTTAGAACTAATGTGCTGCTGAGGTTTCACCCACATGGCTGCACTCTGGTTCTAATTTGGGATCCTGAGGTGATTTGCTGTGTGGTGGGTGTGGCTACACAAGACCCAGGTGGGTGCTTTCACACAATTTGTGGCTAAATCCAGGCTCAGCATAACAGTGCCTTTAACTGAGTTGTACTTATAATAATCAAGGTGACAATTAACTGTCAGTATACATTTGGCTAGATCACATTGTATGCTGTGATATATATATATATCAGGGGTCAGCAATGGCTCTGGAGCCGCATGCGGCTGTTCAGCCTCCTTGTAGTGGCTCCCTTTGGCCTTGACAAAAAAAAACCATGAAAATGAATAAAGGCAATTTCTTAATTTAATTTGTATTTATATATGTATATGTGTTTATTTACTACTACTACTACTACTACTACTGTTATACACTTTAACATCCAATTTTTATTTTTATTTATTTATTTATTTATAATTTGTCAACTAAAATATGAGTCACATCTACGTCTATAGCCCTCACCTTTACCTGCAGGCGGCTTCTGGAGTGTGTGACCCCTGCACTAACCATGAATTAATCCCAAAAAAGAAAAATCTCAGAAGAAAATAGAGTTTAATTCTGCGTGGACAGAAGCATTTGCCTTCACCGCCAATGATGCTGGCTTACCGGTGTGCTTAATATGTGGCGATAAATTATCGAACAACAAATAATGTAACGTTGAAAGACATTTTCGAAACAAGCACTCAGCATTCACTGAAAAATACCCAAGTGAAGATGAGTGAAAGAGAGCAATTTCGGAACTACAACGGAAAGCTGAACAGAGCAAACATACTTTCAAAAAGTGGATCACTTCTCCACAGTCAACTACAGCTACTAGTTTTGTGGCAGCTCAAGAGATCGTAAGGAGGGGTAAGCCGTTCACAGACGGAGAATACATGAAAGAATCGTTCATAAAAATATCAGAGCATCTATTCTCCGACTTTAAAACAAACGGGAAATTGTTCAGAAAATTAGAGAAATGCCTCTCTCTGCAAAGACCGTCAAGGACAGGACCATTAAAATGGCAACAAACATCACCAGTAAGCAAATTGATGACATCAATTCAGCTCAAGCATTTTCAATTGCCTGTGATGAGTCAAGTGATGTAAATGATATTGAGCAGACAGCACTGTTATGCAGATATGTGAACTCTGATGAGCCGCAAGAAGAACTGATTGAACTCATACTGCTAAAGGGCCAAACGCGGGGACAGGACATTTGTGAGGCTGTTGTGAGTTGTCTAAAAGCCAAAAGGAATAAACACAACTCACCTGGTGGCAGTGTCTACTCATGGAGCACCCAGCATGAGAGGAGCACAGAAGGGCTTTGTGAATTTACTTCAGAAGTCACTGGATCGAGAGCTGATGACGTTTCACTGCATCCTCCACCAAGAAGCACTGTGTGCTCAAACATTCCCTGCTGAATGTGTGGAAGGGATGAACCTCGTTATCAAGATAACGAACAAAATAATTGCAAACGGGTTAAACCACCAACAGTTCTGTTCACTGTTAGAAGAAGTCGACAGCGCATATTCGGATCTCCTGCTGCACAACAGAGTCCAGGGTAGAGGTGCCGAAACGCTTCGCTACCTGTCTGGAGAATGTGAGAACCTTCTTGGAAAGCAAAGGCCTCAGCTATCCTGAACTGGGAGACCTCAACTGACTGGTAAAGTTGCACTTCATGGTGGATATGACAAGTCACTTAAACACGCTGAATAAAAATCTCCAAGGAAAGGGAAGCACGGCCCTGCAGATGCTGGAGGATGTTTTGGCGTTTGAGCGCAAGATGACAGTGTTTGCCAGAGATGTACAGAAAGGTACGCTCTCTCACTTCCCCTCCCTGAGAGAGTTCAAAGAAGCGAACAATCACATAAATTGTGATTATTTCCACCGTACAATTATTGCAATGCAAGCTGCATTTAGAGAAAGATTCAGTGAGTTCAGAAAGGAAAAAAACACTCTCTCCTTCCCTGTCACACCCCTGGACATTGACCCATCCCTCCTGAACACATCCGCATTCACAGGAGTAAGTAAGCCCGATCTAGAAATTGAACTGGCTGACATAGCGGATAAAGATTTATGGGTGTCCAAGTTCAAATGCCTGACAGCGGATCTTAAAGAAGTCGCCCGTCAGAAGGCTACTCTCACTAAAGAGCACAAATGGAGTGATATTGAAAACCTCCCCAAACCCGACAAACTTGTTTTCGACACATGGAGTGCCATTCCCGAAATGTATATGAACATGAAAAAATATGCATTTGGAGTCCTGTCCATCTTTGGCTCAACATACTTGTGTGAGCAAGTTTTCTCAAGCATGAACTTCATAAAGTCCAAATATTGCTCCCACCTCACACATGACAGCCTGCAGTCCTGTGTGAAGGTCAAAGTCACATCGTACAGCCCCGACATAGAGATGATCTGCAGCGAACTTCAGAAACAGAAGTCACATTAAACAGGTGAGTACAATAGCATTTAATAGGCTATTACTTTTCAGAAAAAAAAACACATTCATTTCAGACTTGCTGGCTGAGAGGGAAACCTGAAGAGGATGAGAGCACACTGAAATGGAATTTTATGTTTACTTTTTTAAAGCTGCTAAGCTACAGCTAAATGTTTTATTTATATTAAAGTGGGCTAGTTTTTATTTTAATTTTACACAGGTATAGGAAGGACCCAAATAGGCCTGCATAGTTCAGTTTAATTTATTTCAAAGTAGGCCTACACATGCACACTGCACTTCTGTTTGTTGTATTCCGTGGTTGTAACATGTAAAATGTAAAAAAAAGATTAAAACTTTTAAACGTTTATAAGCTGTGTTATGTTTTGTGGCTCCAGACTATTTTTCTTTGGAGGAAGAGGGGACAAAATGGCTCTTTTGATAGTGAAGGTTGCAGACCCCTGATATACTGTGTGTAAATATATATATAATATATATTTATATTTATATATATATTTATTTTTGTTTGTTTCATAAATCCATGTTGACATAAACTGAAAATTTGTTTATGTATATTTCATGCAGCATTAGTACCAATCATGGTAACTCTTTAGTGTAGGTACTACAAAAATGTATCAATAACTCATTTACTCTTATATAACAATATGTTCACAAAGGCTTCTTTTGGTCTTTATAACACAAAACATCAGTAGACTGGCTATTCATCTCTGTGTAGTGTGGCACATTGACATGATGGTAAAATTACTTATTAATATGAAGGATTCACAAGACTTATACTAAAAAATATGTAATATCAAGAGTAACATATCTTAGTTAAACCACCAAAGTGAAATTTTGTTAGAGATGATTTAACACTTTAATGATGCATTGTAAGTGTTATGAAGACCCAAAGAAGCGCACGTTAAAGTCATCTTTATATGTAAAATGCTACTGTGGCTGTCCGTTTGTCTGTCCAGGATTTTAAGTCACCAGTAGCTTGCAAACCATTTAACCGATTAACCTGAAATTTGGTATACAGTACATATACTACGTGACCTCTACTATCCGCTTTCGGGGTGATGATTGACCTCCAAGATTATTCCTCTTTTTATTTTACTTTATTGTAGAATCAATTCTCAGCAGTGGGCAGCAGGGAGGCCGTGTGGCACATCCGTATGAGAGCCGTTCTCACCCCTACCACCTTTGCCGTCACTTCCTCTACCTCTTCATATCTTAAATCATTCTTGAGGGAGATTGAAGACTTAAGTGGAAAATGTACTAAGTAATTGCAACACAAACACTGACTTAATCAGTTTTAACGTGAAAAGATGCCGACGAAAGAAAAAAAGAAGCGGGCAGCTAGGGTGGAGGAAAGAAGAGCTGCTCAGGAAGCAGCAAGCGCATCAACCTGTGAGCAAACGAATTCTAAACGTATAGAGAAAGAGGACGAAAACTAGGAATGCTCAAGTCAAGTGTATTCACTGCACGCGCCGTTACTGGTGTTACATAATAGTAAATGAGTAATAGATGCATTTTTGCTGTACCTAAACTAAAGTGTTACCCAAATCATAATACTGGGATGTTGCGACTACAGTGGATAAAGATTAACTGTTTAAATTAAATGAGGAGAACGTAAATACTAATCAGTCATGTACAGTAACGGTGCCCCTTATACTTCTACAAGAATGCAGTCGGCTACTTATAATTGGGGTCTCTGACACACCTTTAAGGATAAGATTCCATGTGTAAACAATAGGGGGCTTTCTACTCTGCTGCAATCCCTAAGGGTTCACCTGATAATGTCTGAAAAAAATAAGGAAATTAACCAAAAGTAAAATTGAACAATTTCTTCATTTTCCAACCTGTTTAATCCATTTTGGGGTGGTGGGTACCTGAAGGCTTCTGCATTATTGGGGATGCAAACATGGGGGAATAGGTCGAGATTTGAACTCCATTTGAATTTGAAAACCACTCATAATTTTGGGAAGAAAAACAATACTTCCATTCCTGGTAGCTTGTTATGGTGGTGTTATCTCCCTGAAAATTGGAATATGAAATGTACAGCAGCCAGAAGTATAAACTTGAGAGATGTGTGCTTCTGTTTTCAGGGATATTTAGTAAACTGCATTTCTGACATAATGGTCAAAATAAAAACCACCACTCGCAGGCTAAAAATGATGTTGCACTCAATCACAGTGCGCGCAGGATTCGGTGTTAGATCCCAAAGCAGTTCAAATTCACCCACCAGCATTTCACCTGTCATATCTACTGGGAATTGTGCACTTGCAACACAGTAACATCTTGCAGACATTGCATCGCTGAGCTAAGCCTTCAAGTAACAATCATGACAATAGACTAAAAGAGAAGCTGGAGAACAAAGGACATATCAGCTTGTATGAAAGTGTGATTCACTGCAGAGCACAGAAGGTCACAATGTGAAGAGGATGAAACAGTAATGTGGGTAATTTTTGTAAATAACAAGAACAAGAGGTTCATCTAAATCAGGGACATAAAAAAGCATAAGGCGACATCCAGGGCAGCACTGATAAAGATCTTCAAAGCATCAATGAGGAAGGAGCTTCTGGCTCCAATTTCCTGGTACTTTAACTTTTAGGTCATGGAAAAAAGAGGTAATCAACTTGGCAACTGCCAGACCATCGTTGCAGTGAAGGCCAAAGGAAGTTAGTTAGTCTCTTTTAGAGGTACAAGAAGGAAATGAAAGAATGGGCAGGTGGGGCACTATGCAAGGTCAACTGGAAGAGAATGTTAAGAACTATAAAAAGATTTTAGGTGATCTGCATTTGCAACAACAGAGGCTGAGGCTAAGGACCTGCGTTGGTATTCAGAAGCTTGCTGGTTCAAATCCCTGTTACTACCAACAGGGATTCTGCTCTGTTGGGCCCTTGAGCAAGGCCCTTAACCTGCAGTTGCTCCTGGACAGCTGTACAATGGCTGACCCTGTGCTTTGACCCCAGGGAGTATGCAAAAACTAGCAAATTCCTACTACAATAAATTGTAGGAGATGAAATAAAGATAAAAAAAAAGATACTTTACTCTCAAAAAGATCACTAGTAAGGTTAGGGTTTAAAGAGTATTCTGTAAACAAGTACAGTTTAGAGAAGAGTGATTTGCACTGTAGTTTTTGTTGCGACCATTCTGTTTTAGCAGGACTAGAAACATTCAGTCTAGTCATGGCACAGTGTTAACAAGGCTGTCGCTGCTGGGGTTTGAATGCTCCTCCTGTTTTGAGCTCAATGACGGATATGAACTGTTGCAGTGCGAGTGCACCTGCCCCATGATAAGCTGGCATCTTTTCTGAATGTGCTTCATTGATGTGTGAGCTTGCTTGTGTAGATTCTGTAAATTGTACAGCGTATGGGCTGCGAGTATGGTGTGAGATACAAGAATTAAGTTGGATTGCACTGGATAGGCTTTGGCTGCCCACAATTATATGTTGGAATTAAGCAAAATTGGAAAAAGAATAGCATTAGCCTCGAAGTATTACCAGGTTCAATAAGAATGGCTTACTTTGATGCCTAGTTAAAATTTGTAATGTTCTTTAGTCTTCCATTCTTGTTACTTTCAGTTAGTTATCTAAAAATAAATATATCCATCAATTTTCTAATCTTGCTTAATGTAGTTTTAGAATTGTAGGGCACTCAATCATCCTGGCAGAATTCAGCTCTGAAAGGATCACCAATCTATCATTGGTCATTCACGTTGTAGCGTGCGGCCGGGGCCCTTGCCTCCACGCCTAGAGGACCAGGGGAGCAAGTGTGGCCAGTACATTACCTCCCCCGGGATGGAACCCCCCCCTGAGTTGCAGTGGTGGCTCAGACTCCCGCATGGCTTCATGGGATCCGCAGGCACTGCCAGGGGGTGCTGCTGCGGCTGGAGTTGCTGAGCCCTTATGGGCAGTCCTTCCACCGCACCTGGAAGTGCTGCCGGAAATGAAGTCATCAAGCACCTGGAGAACTTCCGGGTGCATTATAAAAGGAGCCAGCAGCCACTACTCCGGAGGCCAGAGTCGGGAGGAGGAAGACGAAGCTTGTGGAGGAGGAGTGGAGGAAGAATAAGAGAAATACAAAAGTATTGTGTGGAGTTGTGCTTGTGAGGACTATGTTGTGTCTGTGGGTACGGGGAAGACGTACTTTGGCAATGAGCATGTTGGTTAAGTCAACTAAGGGAGAGTGTCAACCCATTATGATAGGACCCAAGGCAAAGTCAGGCACCACCTGGTATAAGAGGAGTCAAGTGGTAGGAATGCAGCAGGAACACATGTGGATGAAATGGGAAAGAGCTATGGACCACAAGATCTCCTGGTGCAAGCTGTGGTAGGCCAAACCCTTCCGGAGCAGGTTTTTGATCCAAGCTGTCTATGAGACCCTGCCAAGTCCATGCAACCTCTTCTGCTGGGGAAAGGTTGACTCCCTAGCATATCCCTTGTGCCTGAGAGGAGGCACACTTGAGCATATCCTTAGCAGCTGCTCAAAAGCACTGGGCGAGGGTCACTATTACTGGCAGGACGACCAAATATTGAAGGTGATTGCAGGAACCATCTCAAGTGCACCAAACCACTGAGGCTGAGGATTGCTTTTGACAAAGCGGGAGAAAAGCCCAGACATCAGCCAGGGGCAGCACTAGGACTCTTGGGAACAGCAACAGACTGGCAGGTGAAGGTAGATATGGGAAGGCAGCTCCGATTTCCAGATGGCATCATAGATACTTTATTAATCCCAAGGGGAAATAGATATACAGTAGATACCACATAGACACCACCTTGAGGCCAGACATTGTTTTGTTTTTGGAAACATCCAAGCAGGTGCTTATACTGGAAATTACAGTTTCTTGGGAGAAGATGATGGAGGAAGCCCATGAGCGCAAGAAAGAAAAGTATGCTGAATTGAAGGAAGAATACTGCAGATGGGGGTTGCATACATGGTATTTGCAGCCCAGTCTCTGTGTAAGGCTTACAGTCTTCTGGGCATCACAGGTGTGCGCAAGATTAAAGCCATCAAAGTTATAACTGAAGCAACAGAAAAAGTCACTAGATGGCTGTGGATGAGGAGCAGTGAAATGTGGTAACTTGCTACTTGGGCACAAGCCGGGAACTGATCACCCTGGTTGGGTTGCCTGGGTGAGGGTGTCTGATGACCACAGGTTACATCACTGATGAAGTTTCCAAATGCATCAATAGATGTATGTTATAACAACTAATTCAATTAAACTATTTTCTTTTCAAGATACATTTTAAATTACATTGCAAACTGATTTCTAGATTTTTGCAATTTTCATAATATTAAATGTTTATAGTAATTTAAATTCCATGCTCAAATTCACAATGGCAAAAAGAGTGTAAACAAATTCGGCAGCAACATGCTTGTGGAAAGCATGTGTTGGATAATCAAGCACTTGCTTGAATTTAAAATCTTTTAAGATATGGATAACAAAAACCTCATATATATTTCTCTTCTGGTTCATCCTGCTTCCACTTCAAAACCGGTCCCGCCGACACGGCATTTCTCGATTCCTATTCATCTTCTTCCAAACCCTTCCCCATGCTGCCCCCGTAATACATCCAACAAGTACTTGAGGTGCTGCCACAACGGTAAAGTAGCTTTACCAACTTTACGGGACCAACCTGTGTCTTTACAACAGCTTCTTACACAGCAAACATCAAAAGCTAAAAATTATCGTGAACATATTCAAGAATACAACTCTTCTCTAGCATTTGCTTCCATGGGTGCACACATAACTCAACCTCCTGACCACGGACCATACTGTTTTAAAATACACGGACAAATTTATCACCAAATCTCTCCACTATACGCTAACACTTCTACCTCTCCAGGATACGGACAGTTGTATGTTTTTGACACAGCACAAGCTACTGAAGTACACTTACAAAATAAAGCAAACTCTGCATGCAGCGAAAATTTACTTCTCTAGCTTCTCCAGCTAGATTCCATGCTCAGAACCATCAACCCCTTCGCTAAATCATACAAACACATGCATGAAATCGCTCAGTTCAATCCAACAGCATCTGTACGAATGGTTTTCAAGGAAAACCCTAAGCAGGATTTATGGCGATACAATGCCCCGACATGTCACACCGATGTTACAGCGATTTTCGTCTGAGACGATGGTAAACCGCCTGCCAAAAGGGACATTTGCATCTATCCCATAGGCAACTCCTGTAAACAGATTTACATGCTCAATATGAATTGCGATCCTATGGTTTACCCACTTTTATTCCCTTACGGAGACATTGGCTGGCACAAAGATTTACATGTTCCCAATAAAAGAACCGCCAAGCGAATAAGTCTTACTCAATGGCAACTTTACGCGTACAGATTAGCAAAAAGGAATACATTTAGTATTTTGCACTCCAGCGGCAAACTATTCCAACAGTACGTCGTAGTTGCGTATGTTAAAACAGAGGGCGCGCGTCTCAACTATCTCAGATTACATCAACAAGATCTGCTCGTGGAACAATACAAAGGACTATCAGACGCACTGCAAGCAAACGCTGAAAATAACAACGTACATGCAGGCAAAATGATCATATTACTGTCCACATTTCCAGGAAGTCCAAGATACATGCAACAAAACTATCAGGATGCCATGGCCATAGTACGTAAATTCAGAAAGCCTGATTTATCACTTTCACATGTAATCCTGCTTGGCTGGAAATTCTACATGCACTGTCGGATACCCAAAAACCAGAGCACAGACCTGATATTGTAGTATGAGTCTTTTGGATTAAGCTGCAAGAATTACTTAGAGACATTCTACAACAACATCTTTGTGGGGTTGTTATTGATTATATTTACATAATCGAATTCCAGAACCGTCAGTTGTACGTGGCTTTTTCTAGGGTTAGATCTTTCGACTCATTATCTGTCATCTCAAACAAATTACAGCAATTCAAAATCTTATTCAGTAGTTTGTATGGCTCCCACGTGCTTGTATGCATTCCTGACGTCGGGTCACATTCCTAATGTCACGACGGATGGTGTCCTTGGGGGATCTCCTCCCAGATCTGGACCAGGGTATCACTGAGCACCTGGACAGTCTGAGGTGCAACCTGGGGGCGTCAGATGGACCAAAACAATGTCCCAAAAGTGTTAGGTCAGGTGAGTGTGGGGTCCAATCAATGTTATTAATTTCTTCATCCTCCAGTACTGGGGTGTTGTACCGTGTTAGCCATTATGAATGTAGAGAAAAGCCAAGCAAAATGACACCTTTTATTGGCTAACTAAAAAGATTACAATATGCAAGCTTTCAAGGCAACTCAGGCCTGAAGTTAGTTAGTTAGCCAATAAAAGGTGTCATTTTGCTTGGCTTTTCATCCTCCAGGAACTGCCTGCATACTCTTGACACATGAGGCCGGGCATTGTTGTGTACGAGGAAGAACCCAGGACCCACTGCATCAGCATAGGGTCTGACAATGAGTCCAAGGATTTCATCCTGATACTTAATGGCAGTCAAGGTGCCGTTGCCTAGCCTGTAGAGGTCTGTGCGTCCCTCCATGGATATGCCTCCCCAGACCATCACTGACCCACCACCAAACCGGTCATGCTGAACGATGTGACAGGCAGCATAACATTCTCCACGGCTTCTCCACACCCTTTCACGTCTGTCACATGTGCTCAGGGTGAACCTGCTCTCATATGTGAAAAGCACAGGGGCACCAGTGGTGGACCTGCCAATTCTGGTATTCTATGGCAAATGCCAATCGAGCTCCACGGTGCTGGGCAGTGAGCACAGGGCCCACAGGCTAATCTCATGAAGTCTGTTTCCGATTGTTTGGTCAGAGACATTCATACCAGTGGCTTGCTGGAGGTCATTTTGTGGCAGTGCTCATCCTGTTCCTCCTTGCCCAAAGGAGCAGATACCGGTCCTGCTGATGGGTTAAGGACCTTCTACGGCCCTGTCCAGCGCTCCAAGAGTAACTGCCTGTCTCTTGGAATCTCCCCCATGCCCTTGAGACTGTGCTGGGAGACACAGCAAACCTTCTGGCAATGGCACGTATTGATGTGCCACCCTGGAGAAGTTGGACTACTTGTGCAACCTCTGTAGGGTCCAGGTACTGCCTCGTGCTACCAGTAGTGACACTGACCGTAGTCAAATGCAAAACTAGTGAGGAAAAAAAAAAAAAAAAAAAACAGTCAGAAAAGATGGAGGGAAAAATGTCAGTGGCATCCACCTGTTAAACCATTTAATGTTTTGGGGGTGATCTTATTGTTGCCACTCTAGTGCACCTGTTGTTAATTTCATTAACAGCAAAGCAGCTGAAACTGATTAACAACCCCCTCTGCTACTTAACTGACCAGATCGATATCCCAGAGGTTTCACTGACTTGATGCTATATACTCTGAATAAAAAGTGTTCCTTTAATTTTTTGAGCAGTGTGTGTGTGTATGTATTAGAGAGAGAGAGAGAGAGAGACAGAAAGTAAATACAGTACACAGACAGAGAAAGTTAACTTGGTTTAGTCTATGTTTGTGCTCTGTATTAAAAATGTATCATTACTTTGTTTATTTGTACGTCAATTCCCAGTTAGAAAATACACACACATACAAATCTATTAAACAGCTGTTGTATATTGCTGAAATGGGAAAACTTTTTTTTCTGACTGTTGCTATAAACTGGTTAATTGGCACATTCTAAATAAAACAATTTAAATTTCAATTACAAAGATGCCATACGGAACATTCATTAAATTCAAAATATATTTCAGATATACAGTACTTTCTACATTTTGACCTTCTGAAAAGGATAAAATTAATACCACTTTTGGTTTTGGTTAAATCATATATTACAGACAATAAATGCTATAAATACACATTGTTCCTCAAAGGATATGTTTCAGATGTACTGAAACTACTTGACATAAAACAATTCTGCCAACAGTAAAGGTAATAATGGTAAGTATTCAGACTGTACCATTCAGAAATGAAATAAAAAATGTTAAAAAAAATGTGTATCACCTATACATCATAGTAAAGCCACCAAAAATAACAAACTATTTTATTTTTAGCATAGTTTTTCTTTGTCCACCAAACTTCAAGATGTACTGCCAGTTAGTCCAATAAAAATCTAAATAACTTCTTATAAACCTTTCTTGTTCTATAAATTCTACCTTGGTAGTTTCAGAAGTAACATGCCCCTGGCATTTCAGAATCAAACTAGTGAGGCACTGGGATTACTGTATGCCATTTACAGGATTAGCCAAATTAAATTTATATGCATATTTGTATGAGAGTAGGGGCTTTACTGTGGCTCACATTACTGTACATAGTTTTCTTTTTACAGTCTAAGATTTTTGTTGTTTATTTCTAACACATGACCAAAAGAACTCCCCTGTGTAAAGTAAAATGTTGTAATTTGACTTATCACATTCACTCACTCTATACTGAAGAACTTGGTAGCAGAATGGCAATGATACTATCCAAAGAGCAGAAAGAAAACAGTAAATGTTTTGAAAAGTTAGACAAGGTGCACTGAATTTCTTTTAGTATCTTTATTAGTTTTAATGTCCTATTATAATAACTTTGTCAATTATCTGTTTATGTATCAATAAATATTTATACATTTTTAATATCAAAGTACCATATACCAAAAATTGTATTAAATAACTTACCTCAAGAATGGCTTTTTGCTGTGACATGCAATGGCAGTTGGCAGCATAGCTGTTCAAATAAACAGAGCAAATAAACACATTTTAAATATCAGTAGAACTTGGGTGTATCATGGCAATGTAGCTGCTGATTAATCTTCAGTATCTTTTGTGAAATAAATTATCCTTTTTCAGATTCAGATTCAGAAAAACATATGCTGCTCAAGGTGACAGACTCTGTAGTTCTGCAACAAGAGTAAGCAGTCCTAGCTCTGGAATTTTGTTTAAACAGACTGCTGACTTCTCCATTTTGCAGTCTGTAGATTTTGTGGGATCCTTAGTGAATGACATTGATACAACAAAATACTGTGGTGTTTGAGGAGTGTGATGACTTTTCGGCTTGCTTTTCCAATTCAAATATTTTATATGGTGTTAAATGCTTGAATTGGCATTATCATATATGTGTATGCACAGAATCAAATGATCTAGACCTATGTCACACTCTAACTGCAAACTACAAAAATATGATAAACAAAGTATAGAGTTTTAAGCAAGGAATTCCAATGCCATTCCCCGATTTAGAATTAAGGTATATAATAAAATTCAATACACAGGCAAAACACATCATAGGTCAATATGACTGTGAAAAAACAATATGTACTCATAAATACTCCTACATTTAACACTTTTCACTGTACAATGTCTGGCTTAGTTAAGTAATCTTTTTTTTTTTATAACTAAAAAAAGGATGGGAACATAGTATTTAAAAGCCTGACCTGAACAAACAGGGTGATGGCCTTAGTTAATTATTATAAAACATACACTCAAGCACATTATATACTAGTAATATGGCTGACAGCATATTTTTGAAGCCATTAATATCTAATAATTCTTAACTTCCTTTAAGATTTTCTATTGTGACTGTTCTCAAGTAAAAGCTGTACTTCAACACAGTTCAGGTTATAAAAAATTTAAATAATGTAATTCTTAATTGAATAGCTTAATGTTTCTATTTTATGCTCAGTTTTATTTTACTCTCAGATCTGCCATTTTACATAAAGAGCAAACAAAATAATAAAATGACAAATGTAGAAGAATAATGTACTGGACAGGTATTTTGATATGATGTATTTATATTTACATAGTACTTTTTTATATAAAGTAAGAGCTACATTGATCATTTGTATTAGAAACAATTAAAAAAACAAAAAAAAATGTACATCACTTGATATATAATTTGCTTTTTACAAAAGTAAAAATGCTTATTGTAAAAAAAAAATAATAATAATAAAATAAAAAAAAAAAATCAATACAACAGGGTTGATTTTATTTATTTTAGTACATAAGGAAATAATGTTTGCTTCAGGCACTTTTCATACTTTAAAAGTGTGCATTAGCAAAAGACTGTGCACCGAAACAAATGAAAACATTTTAGATTACTTTCTTACCACAGATACAAAAATAAAACTCTCATTATCCTCCATTAAAGGCTGGCAAGTATTGCAAGAGTTGATCAAGAGTAACAGTAAACACTGTTGAATTTTTTAAACTAAGTAAAACAATAAAACTTTATGTACAAAATTGTTCAGCTGGTCCTGATATCACTCCCCAAATGTAAATGTGGTAAGAACTTGGATTTACAAGAAGATTTTCACTTGGACCTCGAGATCTTCAGTGAATTACAACAAACTTTGGGGCTGACAATGTCTTAAGCAATTAAAAAATATTTCTTCTATGTAGTGTTGTGCTTTTCTTGCATCTGTAAACCATTGTGGCCATTAAAAAAAATATATATAAACAGGTGTGGACAACTGTGTGTTTACAGCTGTTTGTATGGGAAAAGACATGCAGGTTATGGTTATTACAATAGATTTATTAGCTCAATAGATGTATTAACTCAAAAGAATGTCACAATGGTACAGTGCACTTAGGTACAATCTTGTAAGTGCTCAAGTTGCTGGCCTTGTGTACTCGCAACTGTAAACCTACTTTTGCCCACCCCTGTATGAGTGTGTGTGTATATATATATATATATATATATATATTTTTTTTTTCTCCCCTAGTAAGGTAATAGTTAGGCTGGAGCATTTAACTAAATTTGATTACCACTGTGATCAGGCACTATAATATTCTGTGTTTATATGCCCATAAGTACAAATAATACAATGAGGGGCATCCTGCCAAAAAAAAAAAAAAAAGAAAAATGAAAAATGGTGACTTCAGTAACCAACAAATACTTGCTTGTTTAAAAATTGCAAGAGACAGAAGGAATACATTTTCTCTCAAAAATATGAATTATCTAATTAAAACAGTGACTGATGAAATAAAATTAACTAAAGGTAGCTGATAGGTGGGAATATAGATTGAACAAACCAAAAACTATTCAGGATCTTTCAGATTCTTACAACTTCAGTATTAGCTAATGATAAACTTTGTTCCACCAAACTAAATTCCTGGAAGATTCAACAATGACTTTTTGTCTTAAATACGGGAAGTTAAAAATGACTGGATGTTCCTGCAATATTTAATCTAGATAGGTATATTCTTGTACAGTAAAAGTATAAGCCACTCAAATGATCGTTCTGGATGCTCATTTGGCATAAGACTCTATATATGCATAAAGACACCTTTATATTATTATATATTTGTGTGTCTCAGTATATAAATATATAAAAACCATGTTCACACGCACACTCGTTTAACTGTAAACTTGCAGATACACAAAAATACACTCTCACATAATGATTATAAGAGAAGTTCTGACTGAATTTAAACCTTTCTCTGTTGTGTTCACTATTTAAAATAACATGGCCAGAATTAATAAAACAACTGAGGGTAAAAGCAACCACAATGTGGTTGCAAGTAGTATTTAAACATGAGAGGAGTAAAAATTACTTAAAACAACAAAATGATGTAACCAACTATGGTTCATTTTTAAAAATTATCTGTATAGCATTCACACAGATATTAGTGTGTCTGAAGGTTTGGTTGTGAACATGGAGAAGGTACAATACCACTGGCAATTTTACTACACAAAAGCAAATAAGGCAGTACCAGCACTGTTGGCTCTGCCAGACTTTTCTTAGCTGCCTCATTTATTTAGATTGTACTATGCTATTAAAGATAAAAACTAACTTTTCATTAAAAATTATTTGGATAGTGTAAAATGTTATAAAAATACTCTTCTAGCTAATTACAACCTTTGAACAAGGGTATATGTATATCTGTAGCTCTCTTATGGACTAGTCAAAGCTGCCCTTGCACACAAAAACACACATCTCATAACATGGACATTATCTGGAAAAAAAACAGTGACTACTCCATAAGTAAGCAAATCCAAACAAATCAATTAACATTTTATAGACATTTTCAAATTAACTAATTCAATAACTCCAAATGCAAAACAACATACAAGCACACATATCGGACTTGTGTAGCTGTATAGTTCACAATCGCTCTGCAAGCTATCTGAGCACCTTTTAAAAGTTGTGTACCAAACAATCCCTAGTTTTTGAAAGTATTTAATTACTACAAAGTAGTTTCAATCATCAGGCAGGCTGCAATGGCTACAAACAGGAGAAAAAGGACTGCTGGACTTGATTCTAAGACTACACTTATGCAACATAAAAGTACATTTACAAAAAAAAAAAAAAAAAAAAAAAAAGGTCCATTATAATTAGGACTGATTATATTATGATCCTTTTTATCAGTCTTTCTCTCTGTGCGCTATTTAAAACAGTTTTTTATTTCCATCACTCTCAATTGTTCTACTTCCCTTTGGTTGACATGTCTAGCATCTTTGGGAGTGAACTGTTTCTAATAAATCTCATTATACACTATTTTTGATTGGAGAGAATGACAGTGGCAGCCATTAAAAGGATATAAATGGTAGTGATACTATATATACAAACACATATACAAGATACAGCTTATGATTTTGTTTTCCAAATAGAAACAATGAGGTTGTTTTCCAAAACCTTTTGTTATTAAAAAAATAACTGAATAAATGCACACTATCCACTCAAACACAGGTTAAATATTTCTGGTGAACTAAACAGCAAATAAGAAATATTTCTAGCAGTCCAATTTAAGTGCCTTTTTTATGAGGAGAAAAAAAAAATAAGAGGAAGAGAGAGACAGATACAAATATAAGGGCCAATTAATACATCAAAATGTTTAAACAAGATCCTCAAAAATGCACCACTAATAAAAAGTCCAAGCTCTTAAAAGAAATGTCAAAACATGAAGTACAAGACATTCTCCCCTTTAACATATTTCTATAAATGAATTATGATTGGTTAGTCTTTAAAAATGACTGAACAATTTATATTCATATATATATATATATATATATATATATATATATATATATATATATATATATATATATATATTCATATATTATATATATATAGACTGCAAGATGGCACCATGGGCTATTTCTTCCAACACAGAGTAAGGCAAAGATAGTTAACTCCAAAATATTCTTCCAACATTCTCAGTATTGGAGTTTGAAAAGAACCCCCCCAAAAAAATTCATCCCACTGCTTTGTGTTTTCCACCACAGCACCTGCAAAGGACTCCACAGTGGTAGCATGCACGTAGTGGTGGATAACAGCACATACAGGGAGCCAATAAGGACAAAGCTATAAGAGCTAACCACCGGAGACAGAACCTTTCATCACTAGTGTCACAAGAGCAAGGATCTGAGTAGTCCCCTTCAGGGTCAGACATGCAGTGATAAAGCAGAGTATCTGCACACCACATGCAACTGACCCGCTGGATGCAGGTGCGAATAGGGTCAGGAGCATCTTGGCACTGTCCACGTCCATTCTCCTCAAGATTAAACATGTCCCTGCAGTATATGCATCTTGATCTCTCCCCATCCTCCTTCCTCCTCTTTGATTTTGACTTCTGAGACACAGGCTGAGCATTAATAATACAGCTGCCACTGCTTTTCAGCTCTTTGCTGAAGCTAAAGTCACAGTTTGGAACATAAGGGTAATTGTAATCATGTTTTGAGACGTCACTTTTGGCAAACTGTACATAGGAGTCCACATCTTCGATATCAAGACATTTCTCACGTGCAGCAGCATGCCTATAATCCTCATAACCAGTCATCCAAGTTTTTTCACGAGGATTGATTCGAACAACTTCTTCATTATCATCTTGAAAATTATTGTGATGCTGTAGTGTAGATACAGACTGAAAAGAATGAATAGATAAATTTAGCAATAATATTGGTATTAAAAATAAAATACATAACGATCATATAACACTTCAACAGGATTAATATATTTTATTAAAAAATAATTTTATTTTGGCCTGTTAGACAGTCTCATTAGGAATGACCATCATCATCAAAGTCTTCCATGAGAACCCTGAATACAATGAGGACTGATTGAGGTCATTTATGTTAGGTAGAATGCCTAGAGGGGGCTGGGCGGTCTCGTGGCCTGGAACCCCTGCAGATTTTTTTTTCCTCCAGCTGTTTTTTTTTTTTTTTTGCTTTTTCTGTCCTCCCTGGCCATCGGACCTTACTTTTATTCTATGTTAATTAGTGTTCCCTAATCTTAATTCTTATTTATTTTGTCTTTTTTCAACATATAAAGCACTTTCAGCTACATTATTTGTATGAAAATGTGCTATATAAATAAATGATGTTGTTGGCTATATTTTTGTTTTCTTATTTACAGTGGTGGTTCTTAACTGGTGTGAGTTTCTTCTTATAAATGGTAGTTAGGAGGACAAAACAAAAGTACTCTCCACACTATTTCTCAACTGTTTACGTAGTAACACCCTGCTGTAGAAACAAAAGTATAAATATGAGGTAGAAAATATTCATCCTGTATAAAATTGCCAGTTAAGAGTTTGAAACATGAAACACATATGTCTGTTTTGGTAAATTATGTCCTTTTATTGTCATACTAAAATTGCTTAACATATTAATCTTTATATGGCCACACTGCATCTCTTACAACCTATGATTTTCTTTTGAAAATGTTTTAGGGAAATCTGCTCTATTTGCCATTCTTCCAAAAATAATAAGAGTACATTCATTCTGGTCCATATACACTATTGCAATTAAAATGCATAAAACCTTTTGAAGCCAAATGTTTACATTTAAATGAATGGTTGGTGTCTAACTAGGACTTGGACCAAAAAATGTGCAATCTATTTTACGATTATTTCTGCTTCCAACCAAACAATATTCTGTCAAAAGTTACAAAAACTCTATTGAAAGGAATGGTGTAATATAATGTTTACTATGTCAATCAGTTTACTATCAACAAAGATACAAATGTTACTTGTGTACTGCCCAGGATAGCTTACCTGTTCAAGAAGGTAGTGGTCAGGCAGTGGGTAATGGTCATGCTTGTGGCCCAGAATACAGCGGTGTCGTCGTGGTTCACAGAAAGAAGAGGGGGCTAGTGCCTGCACTGACAGCTCCTTCTTCTGAGAAGAGTTTGATGAACTATCTGTAGCAGCCTTTAAAAATAAATAATAGTTAATCAAAGTCAGGTAATGTTTATTTCAATAAAAAAGTTGCACCCAAAGGTTAAATAGTATTTTGGCTCTTAATGACAAATTAGCTATCTCATTAACATGTAATGAATTATGTACATAGTCTGTTTTTGTCAGAAAGTGCTTATGTTTGAATAGATATATTCAAAATTTACCAACTGAGATAATGACAAATGGATTCACAAATGGGGATAGAGGGACACAACTACTTAAAATCATGTACATAATTTTATAAAAACACTCATGAAAAAGCATAGCAATTGAAGACAATTATAACTTGAACTAGACAAACATGAACAGTCACCAAAAAAAAACACCCTTTACACATGGATAAGACAATGAGCATTGCAACTGGTTTTATCTGTTTGGCAGTATTTCTTCTTGTTTTATTTCTTATCAACCCACTTAGCCTCAGTTTATAAGGGGAATAGAGCCTAACTAAACTGTTTTCGGTACAATGCACAAACCTTAACCAGTGCTTCACATGCAAACTCAACCAACCCATCAACCCCTTAAACCAGTTTATGGACATTACCAAAACTAATCTTCATGACTATGGGACATAGGGGAAAAAAAAAAACACCAAACACGTCTATAGAAAATGTGTAAACACTACAGACAATAACTGGACCTGGAATTAAGACCACTGTCCTGCCAATTAATGGCAGCTGCACTAAACCACAGAATAACAATGACATCCTGCTCTACCATCCTACAATACTACTGAAATGCAAAGTTACATATTTTACTCTTTGAACACTGAAACACATGCTGAGAACAACAACTCTAACCTTTATTCCAACCACCTTCTTGCTCCACTTAAAACCTGACAATTTCAAACACTTTGTATTAAGCGCAAAATAAAGTGAGACCAAAGTTTTCTTGTTTATGTCTTAGATTGTGCTCTTTAATTCAAACTTATTATCATTTTGTTTTATTTGTTCAAGTGCCAAAGTTATCAAATAGACATACAAAGGTGTATTACACAGCTACTCTGCCTGGTTGTCTAGTCCTAAAATGCAGTTATTTTTCTTCTTTCTGAGTAGACTTAAAATTTGTTCAATTGATGTTACTTTGTACATTCATTAAAATGCAATTCAGAAATATTAGTGGTACTTGTATTAACTTTGCTTTTCTAAAGTGAATTAAAGCTGTATGTAATTAATGTAATTTTGGGGAAGTCTCTACAAGCTTTGTACAACTGGATTTTGGCAGTTTATCCCATTCTTCATAGCAGATACTCTTAACCTGCATGAGACTGAATGGGAAGCATCTATAAACTGCTGATTTCTGTTCTCTCTACAGATGTTCTATGGAGTTTAAGTCTTGGATTTGGATGGGCCACTGAAGGACAGTCAGAGACGTGCCCAGAAGCCATTCCAGCGTGGTCTTGGCTGTATGCTTTGGGCCATTGTTGTCACCCTAGTCTGAGGCTGCGTGCAGTCTGGAGCAGATTTTTTTTTTCAAAGCCAACATTGACACACTGCTTGGAGTTCTGCCTAAATACTTTTTAATTTATAAGACCAGAGAATATTTTTCCTCAGAGTTCTTTAAGCTGTCATATGCCTTTCACTCAAGATTGGCTTCTGTCTATCCACTCTACTATAAATGCCTGATTGCAGAGATTGACATTCTTACAACAGGTTTACCTATCTCAGCAGAGGACTTCTGAGGCTGTTATGAGTGACTAGTGGTTTCTTGGTCACCTCTCTGACCAAGGCCATACATGTCAGGTTATTCAGTTTGGTTCTTCAACCACAGGAAGGGTCCTGGTGGTTCAAAACTTCTTTTTTCATCTTGCAATTTTTAAGGCCACTGTGCACCCTGGGACACTTAAGATTTAGAAATAGTTTCACACCCTTGCCTCACCGTAATTTTATCGTAGAGGTCTACAGAGAGCTCTTCGGACTTCAAGACTTGGTTTTTGTCCTGATATGCAGAATGAATATTGAGACCTTATATACACGAGTGCCTTTATAAACTATTCAAATTACAGTAATTCAATTTGCTATATGTGGACTCAAATCAAGTTCTAGACACATCAAAAATATTAAAGCAAACAGGAGGCATCTGAACTCAATTACGAGTGCTACAGCAAAGGGTCTGAATAACATTATTAGCAAGTTGGTTTAGTGAATTTGATAATGATTCATTAGTGTTAAATGTAGATAATGTAATTTGTCTGCAACAAGTGGAATGTTAAGAGAAGAATGGGAACACCACCAATCAACTTGTTATGTATGAAGCTGTGTAACCATAGACCGTTCAGATTATCTATGCTGTCCACTGCCAAAAGCACCTACAATAGGGTTGTAAGTGCCAGAACTGGACCATGTAGCAACTGAAGAAGATGGCCTGGTCCAATTAATCAAATTTTGTTTTATGCACTACTGGAAGAAGGCAAACCGGGGAAGGCAGTGTGATGCTCTGGGAAATGTACTGCTGGGAAACTTTGGATCATGGCATTTATGTGGATGTTACTTTGACAAGTACCTCTTACCTAAATATTGTAGCAGACCGTGTACATCCCTTCATGGTAATGGTATTCCCTTGTGGCAGTGACCTCCTTTAGCAGGATGATGCGCTCTGCCACACTGCAAAAATTGTTCAGGAATGGTTTGAGGAACATAAAGAATTCAAGGTGCTGACTTGGCCTCCAAATTCCCTAGATCTCAATTCAATCAAGCATCTGTGGGACGTGCTAGAAAAACAAATCCAATCCATGAAGCAACTTACAAGGCTTAAAGTGTCTGCTGCTAACATCTTGATGCCAGACACCATAGAACACCTTCAGATGTCTTGTAGAGTTCATGCCTAAACAGGTCAGAGTTGTTTTGCCAGCACAAGGGGGACCTACACAATATTAAGACAGGTGGTTTTTAATGTTGTTTCATTTATGGGCCAATACACCAATAAGGCACATCTCTGTCCTGCTGTAATGCCCAGGTTGCCCACAGTTGGCATACTCTGTTGAACCGGGCACATCGATAGTCATAAACTCAGACGGAATGGGCAATGAATACATACAATAAAGCAAGAGATGGTGCAAAAAAACCAGTGCTCTGTGCTTTTATTATGCAATAAATCAATGTTAAAAAGTGCAGTACAGATTCAACAAAATAATCAATGGAAAACAGTGCCCAATGAGAAAGTTGTTAGCTCAAATATGTCCAAATTCTTAAAACTCATCAATAAAATGAAATCCAGGATTGTATTCCTGCTTAAACAAAACAATTCACACACTGCAAAATCCAGTGCATTTTTTTCCAATTTCTCCCCAGCTAATTTTTCAGGTCCTGCAGTTCTGCTCAGATGCCATTAGCTACAGTCCTTCTCTCCAGCTCTCACCCTGACCACCATCCTCCACTGTCTTTTGGGATGCTCGGAGTCAGATCTCTGTCTTCCATATGCCTTCTGCAACGTCTACAGGATCCCTAGTACTACACTTAATCAATCCACACCGAAGTGCTGTTCCTCTAGCCCCCTCAGGGGGCCAATGACCGACTGCTTCCTCACCACCACTGACTGTCTTTCTCACTCTCTTCATTTTACAGTTCTTTTTCCCTCATTCTCCACAGGCTCTCCGTTATGCATCTATGGATGCTGCGCCTGAATTACAATATGTAGAGTGTCACTGAAGAAACCGAGTACCATTCGGGCACTCATAAGCAAACATGACTAGCCCCAGTCTCCTGATTAACACCCCAAGTCCACATGACTTTGCACACCCACACAGCCTGACCTGCATTGTTTTTATTTTAAAATCCTCTGTACATCACAAAACACTATCATACTGTAACACAACTGCATCTAAAACCATCAAATATATCAACATTCTTGATTATATCCAGTCTCACACAGCAACTGCTTTTATACACTGCTTCATTATCAGTGTTGTTAGGAAGAAAACTTATGACAATTTCACTGTGCATTTCATGATACAAATTAATAAACAACACGACTGCCATGCCAAATGAAAAATAAATATAAAAAGTTTAGATTGGGATCAGCTTATCTATGTCCAAAGATGTGGTTTACCCATTGCTCTGAAGAGTGTGAAGAGAGAAAAACAATCTAAAATTGCTGTATGACTCATATGACAGTTCTGAATAAATGTATGCAAACTGAACCAGTAGCAGGAATATTGGGATGCACTCTTGTTGCCAGGTGTGGAAGTGGTATTCATATTCATGGGCTAGGGGATCTACATATCCTAGTCAGTCTAAGTGTGGAAAGCTGAATGGAGCCACCATGTGGGCTCACAGCTGTAAGATAAAGGTAGAGAGGCTTGGAACAATTGAAATTGAGTGAGAAACTCAGAAATACACAAGAACCTAGCAATAGAACCACTGACTCCACAAACTGAGGCTAAATTCACACTACTATGTTCTCTTTAAAATATAGAAATTATTCTTCATTCTTGCCTTTCATTCACACTACCCCAGCATTTTAAACCCCCAAAACACAGTTCTCTAGACTCATAAACTTCTGAAATGCCAGCTCAGCATTGCAATGTACAAAGTAGATTCTAACTTAAGCAGGTGAATTTGCTATGCAATAATCACATGTTACTGCTGAGAAAGAGATGACAAAAATTGATTTTTTTTTCTAGCTGCGAGAGGTTGAAAAACCTACTGAGAGACTGATCAGCTTTTCAAATGACTGATAAGCAAATTGTGTTTTATCTTAAAAGTATAAACAAGATAAATTATAAAAAACATTTACACTTCCATGCATGTCGTTTGTTCATAAAAGACATTTAATTCAATCAATATCACTGGACAAACACAGACTAAATAAATCATGTAAACATTCTTGGAACTAGTGATTCCATGATAAACAAACAACCGCAATCTACTTTCTGAAGTACAATTTAAATTACAATTTCAAAATTTTTTTATGAAAACATTTCCTTCCTTCCTTAAGGTACAGTATACCACTTTCAGGCAAAAGCAACACAGCAATCCCTCAAATCAAATGCTTGAATAGCAGGACTTAAAATTATGGTAAGGAGGCCACCCAGTTATTAAAAATAAAATTAAAAGCAAAGTTTGCATTATACTGATTTAGTATAATTACAAAAAGACAAAAGCCACCTACAAAATCTCAGGATAAATAGAAAACACAAATGACACAAAACTTAGGATTTTTCACAGAGCAATTTTTGTTTATTTATTCATTCATTTATTTTTAAACTTGATTCAGGGTTCACATGCTTCAATGCTTTTCAAATTTCAGGGCTTTTTACTACTTTTCCAGTATAAATCAGCACAAGAATCCAGAACTACTTTACACACTGGTTCTAATTATTCATAGCAAATTACATGAACCCAGTAAAAACACATATGAATTCAAACATCTGCCTTATTTTTAATTGCTTGCCGCTTATTAAAACTGACTATAAAGCTCACAGTATTTACCCAGAGTAATAGTGCAGTTGCGTAACCCAGCCACAGGGGATGCACAAACCAGTGTGTTTCTACGTGCTGGTCCAAATCCTGGATAAATGGAGAGGGTTATGTCAGGAAGGGCATCCGGTGTAAAATTTTACCAAATCAATATGTGGACAATACAAATTTCCATACCGGACTGGTCAAGCCCCGGGTTAACAACGACCGCCATCAGTACTGTTAGCCAACAGGGTGCTGGTGGAAATTAGGCTACTGTCGGCCAAAGAAAAAGGAAGAGAAGAAAAGGGGGGAGACATGACCAGAGGCAGGAGGAGAGGAGGAAAGTGAAGAGAATGGAACTGAGGGTAGGAACTTTGAATGTTGGCAGTATGACTGGTAAGGGGAGAGAGTTAGCAGATACGATGGAGAGAAGGAAGGCTGATACTGTATATTGTGCATGCAAGAGACTAAATGGAAGGGGAGTAAGGCTAGGTGGTTCGGACGTGGATTCAAATTGTTCTATCATGGTGTGGATGGGAGGAGAAATGGGGTAGGAGTTATTCTGAAGGAACAGAATGTCAAAAGTGTTTTGGAGGTGAAAAGAGTGTCAGGCAGATTATGAAGCTGGAAATTGGAGGTGTGATGATAAATGTTGTTAGTGCATATGCACCACAAGTTGGTTGTGCAATGGGTGAGAAAGATGATTTTTGGAGTGAGTGTACCCAAGGAACAGAAAGTGGTGATTGGAGCGGATTTCAATGGGCATGTTGATGAAGGGAACAGTGGAGACGAGGAGGTGATGGGTAAGTGTGGTGTCAAGGAGAGGAATGAAGACGGTCAGAGGATAGTGGATTTTGCCGAAAGGAAGATGCACACAGGTAGATTACATCCTATGCAGAAGAGTTGATCTGAAGGAGATTGAAGACTGCAAAGTGGTGGTAGGGGAAAGTGTAGTTAAGCAGCATATGATGGTGGTCTGTAGGAGTCTGTAGGATGTAGGATGACGGAGATCAAGAAGAGGAAGAGAGTGAGGGCAGAGCCAAGGATCAAATGGAATTTGAAAAAAGAAGACTGCAAGGTTGAGTTTAGATAGGAGGTGAGACAGGCACTGGGTGGCAGTAAAGAGTTGCCAGACAGCTGGGAAACTACAGCAGATGTAGTAAGGGTGACAGCAAGAAGGGTGCTTGGTGTGACATCTGGAAAGAGGAAGGAAGAAAAGGAAACCTGGTGGTGGAATGAGGAAATACAGGAGAGTATACAGAGGAAGAGGATGGCAAAGAAGAAGTAGAATAGTCAGAGAGATGCAAAAAGTAGACAAGAGTACAAGGAGATAAGGCGCAAGGTGAAGAGAGAGGTGGCGAAGGCTAAAGAAAAGGCGTATGATGAGTTGTATGAAAGGTTGGACACTAAGGAGGGAGAAAAGGACCTGTACTGATTGGCTAGACAGAGGGACCGAGCTGGGAAAGATGTGCAGCAGGTTAGGGTGATAAAGGATAAAGATGGAAACATACTCACAAGCGAGGAGAGTGTGTCGAGAAGATGGAAAGAATACTTTGAGAGGCTGATGAATGAAGAGAACGAGAGAGACAGAAGATGCTGGATGATGTGGAGATTGTGAATTAGGAAGTGCAACGGATTAGCAAGGAGGAAGTTAGGACAGCTATGAAGAGGATGAAAAATGGAAAGGCCATTGGTCCAGATAACATACCTATGGAAGCATGGAGGTGTTTAGGAGAGATGGCAGTGGAGTTTTTAATCAGATTGTTTAGTGGAATCTTGGAAAGTGACAGGATGCCTGAGGAGTAGAGAAGAAGTGTACTGGTACCGATATTTAAGAATAAGGGGGATGTGCAGGACTACAGGGGAATAAAATTGATGAGCCACAGCATGAAGTTATGGGAAAGAGTAGTGGAAGCTAGGTTAAGAAGTGAGGTGATGATTAGTGAGCAGCAGTATGGTTTTATGCCAAGAAAGAGCACCACAGATGCAATGTTTGCTCTGAGGATGTTGATGGAGAAGTTTAGAGAAGGCCAGAAGAAGTTGCATTGTGTCTTTGTGGACCTGGAGAAAGCATATGATAGGGTGCCTCGAGAGGAGCTGTGGTATTGTATGAGGAAGTCGGGCATGGCAGAGAAGTATGTAAGAGTTGTACAGGTTATGTACGAGGGAAGTGTGACAGTGGTGAGGTCTGTGGTAGGAGTGACGGATGCATTCAAGTTGGAGGTGGGATTACATCAGGGATCGGCTCTGAGCCATTTCTTATTTGCAATGGTGATGGACGGGTTGACAGACGAGATTAGACAGGAGTCCCTGTGGACCATGATGTTTGCTGATGACACTGTGATCTATAGCGAAGTAGGGAGCAGGTTGAGGAGATCCTGGAGAGGTGGAGATAAGCTCTAGAAAGGAGAGGAATGAAGGTCAGTATGAACAAGACAGAATACATGTGTGTAAATGAGAGGGAGGTCAGTGGAATGGTGAGGATGGAAGAATTAGAGTTGGCGAAGGTGGATGAGTTTAAATACTTGGGATTAACAGTACAGAGTAATGGGGATTATGGAAGAGAGGTGAAAAGAGTACAGACAGGGTGGAATGGGTGGAGAAGAGTGTTAGGAGTTATTTATGACAGACAGATATCAGTAAGAATGAAAGGGAAGGTCTACAGGACGGTAGTGAGACCAGCTATGTTGTATGGGTTGAAGATGGTGGCATTGACCAGAAAGCAGGAGACAGAGCTGGAGGTAACAGATTTAAAGATGCTAAGATTTGCATTGGGTGTGACAAGGATGGATAGGATTAGAAATGAGTATATTAGAGGAACAGCTCAAGTTGGACGGATGGGAGACAAAGTCAGAGAGGCGAGATTGCGTTGGTTTGGACATGTGCAGAGGAGAGATGCTGAGTATATTGGGAGAAGGGTGCTAAGGATAGAGCTGCCGGGCAACAGAAAAAGAGGAAAGCCTAAGAGAAGGTTTATGGATGTGGTGAGAGAGGACATGCAGGTGATGGGTGTAACAAAACAAGATGCAGAGGACAGAAAGGTATGCAAGAAAATGATCCATTTTGGCGACCCCTAACGGGAGCAGCTGAAAGAAGAAGGAGAAGATTAATTTGACTCTTGTGCCAGTAGTGCAACTTGCCAAATAAATGGAATGACTAAGATGACTCAAGGATATTTCAAGAACCAAATCAGTGTTGTTCTAGCCATTTTACCACACATCAATATGTTTTTATAAATGCCAAAAAATTCTTGGTAGCAGTGATCTCGTTCTGCAGGATAATGCACCATATCACACTACAAAAATTTCTCAGGAATGGTTTGAAGAACATGGCAAAGAGTTCAAGGTGTTGAGTTGGCCTCCAAATTCCCCAGATCTCAATCCAATCAAGCATCTGTTAATCGCAAGTCCGATCCATGGAGGCCCCACTTTGCATCTTAAAAGACTTAAATGACCTGCTTATACAGTCTTAGTGCCAGACACCACAGGACACATTCTGAGATTTTGTGGAGATCATGCCTCGCTGTTTTGGTGGTATGAGAGGGATCTACACAATATTAGGCAGGTGGTTTTAATATTGCGGTTGATTGGTGTACATGTTGGGTCAGGAAATAAGCTGGAAATAAAAAAAAAAAAAAGACTACACTCTACCGGGCAACCACTGGGCAAATGTTACTGGTCACTGAAGGTCACTACTAGATATATAAACTGTTTCTTTCCTATTGCAATCACTCAAATTTTCATTACTATTGTATAATGTGATTGTGTCATGTATATTATATTGTTTTGTTTAATTATATTTATCTTGTAATGTGTATGAATTTAATACCAAGAACAAACTTCTAGCAACTGTGTTGCATGGCAACAAAGTTCAAATTCAAGATCAGACTTAACAGGATATACAATAGCTATATAGCCTCACCATTAGGCTCAACCAGCTTCAGGGACAGCTTTATCTCCTAGGCCTTAAAGTCACTGAACTCCCACTAACCTGATCTTACCTACCCCTGTACACACCTTTTGGTTTATGTGTAATTATATTGTAAGTTACATCTGGATTGTCATCTATTTTTACTTACTCTTATTTAATGTTTCATTCATGTTCTGATACTCTTATTTGTTTACTGTATTTATTTATACATCATCATCTTATTGTTTTATTGCATATATTATTGCCTGTAAATACTTCCCTGCCGCCAACCAGATTAGGTACTTTTACAAATCCTCTTTCATCCAGAATTTGCGTTATTTTTAACTGACAGGAGTGGAACTGAGAAGTGAAAAAATACAAACAGTAGTACATTCTTATTCCATCATTCAATGCCACTGTGTACTCATCGTTTAGTGGAACGAATTTAGTCTTGCTTGCTTTAGTCTAGAATTTAGTTTGTCAGCTTTGATTACCACATTTTATAAAAAGTATCTTTTTTTTTTAAACCTCAAGATCTTTGTTCGTCTAGATAATGTTTGGTTGCTGACCCATTCTGCTGTCCGTGAAATCTATACCAATATTGTTATACCTAGTATACTGCTGCATATCAGGTACCTGTAAACATGCCAATTTTCAAAATCACTTAACTCTTTAACAGTGCCCATATTTTTCTCAGAATTGTGCACATGTTTTTACCCAATAACCTGCTTTAAATAAAAAAAATTCCCATATGATGCTGTCATTGACTGAAAAACCTTGTGTGTAATAAGCTACTGTGCTTACAGTTGTTTAATGCATATCTAAAGCCTGTTTTAGAAAGGTGATGCAATCTAATCAATATTGGTCTTTATAATACAGTACATTCTTTCTTCACAATATTCATCCCAAGCCATGTGTAGAAAAAAATATATACATCCTTAATGCTTTACTGTCAGTTAAGGCTAGTAATCAACTGCACTTGACTAATTTATGATCTTAAGAGTTACCTACTACCTCAATATAAAAATTCTACCTAGTTCACTAAAAATAAAGAAAACATTATGTGCAAATTAAAATCACTAAAAAATCAAAGGCTACATACAGGGATCTACAAGCCACTGTAAACAAGATAAAATGTTATTGTTTGACATTAATTGTATAGTTTAACCATTTGAAAAAAATAAAAGTAAGTCTTTCATGGATGGATCACAAGGATAAACCACCACCTCTCTCTAAAACAAATGGTTCACTATAGCATCAAGTTGCATGTGAAGGAACAAAAACACTTTGTCAAAAATGTCCTCTGGAAAGAAGAATCCATTCTGAACTTGATTGGTTGTTAAGCACTGTGACTTTTTCAAAAACCAAATAAAACGTATTACAATAGTTGAATCCTGCTCCTGAGGTTATCTGAACAACTGTTAAAATTGAGGTATATATATACAACTAATATAATTTAGTCTCTATATATGATATTTGGATATGGAATAAGTATTTTAAAAGCAATGATGCTAACAGTCACATTTAACAAAGAGCTGTGATTCTCAACGAAGTAAATAAAGTAAACAATGAAGCCAGACACAAATTGTCTAACTTAACTAATTATTTTGTGAGAAGTAACTCGAAAGCGACTTTGAACATGACACTTTTGCATCAATTAAAAAAAAGCTTCTGTAGAAGCGATTACGAGTAGTGATGTGCAAAACAATAGTGATTCGATTCATTTTGTTCAGTTCACCAAAATGATTAAAATGTTTGAATCGATTCATTTACTTAAAAAAACAGCAGCAAGCTATATTATAGTTTAAAACCTACAAATCTGTAACACCTTTAATCACCAAACAATATAAATGATATAAAAAGTAACCAAAAAAATAAATAATTCATACATAATAATCAAATAAGCATACCTTTTTATAACCTAGATGTTGAAAGAAACAAAACGTAAATGCATACATATTTTATGACAGAATAAAACTATTTCAGTTTTGGATTAAACTCCCACAATTTCTTTTATATCCCATCCTCTCTGACACAAACTCCCATATATACTGTATATCTTCAGTGAACTGAACTGAGATTCAATGTACTGCGAGTCTCTTTTCTGCAGTTCTTTCTTCCATTCAGTACACAAACGGATTCTTTTGGTGAGCTAGTTCAGTGTAACATACTGCAAGTCTCATTCCTCTGTTCAGTACGTGAACTGATTCTTTCAGTGAACTAATTTAGAGTACTGTACTGCTTAGTCTCTTGTCTGCAATATGTTCCTCCATTAAATACACAAACTGATTCTTTTGGTGAACTAGTTCAATGTACAGCACTCAGAGTTTCTTGTCTGCAGTTCGTGAATGAACTTGCAATGGTTCTGCAGATCAGTAGGGGCATACTGGCTCATTCAATCAGTCAGTGTACTCAGACGGTCACAGTCACTCATTCAGCATGAACTGATCAATGGGAGGTGCTTGGTGTCATCTACCAAGTCAGTCATTGGCTAGTTGTCATCTTGACAGTTTTCTTGAAACAGTATAGTGATAGGCTGTTCCCCAAAGACAGCAGCCATTTAAGTGAAGTTAAGATTACATCTCCGGACTGTCGCAGAATGCAATATAAAATGTAGCGCACACAGCACATGCTTCAAAAAGATTCGTTCTTTAATGTCATCAACTTTTTTTTTTTTTTTTTTTTATGAGCCACTGTTGGTTGGTATGAGAGAAACATTACATTGCATATGATAAAGTTAACAATACAATCCAACCAGTTGCCTCAATCTACTTATGTTTGACAGTAGATGAAGTTTTGCCTTTTGCTGAAGTCTCTGTACAATTATGAGCTGGGGAGCCACCGTGCCTTTACAAGAAAAAAGATCCACAGCCATTCTAAAAGAAACCTGAAAACACTGTTTCAGCTATTTAGCGGGTGCAATATGGGCCATCATAGCTGATTTATAACTATGTCATTGTTAGCAACTATACGTCCGTAAAAGAAGAAAATTTGTAGAATGAAATGGTTACACCTACTTTGATTTAGTCATACTTGCAAGCAACTAGCTTTGACCATGTTTAGAACAGTTACAAGTATAGACCACATTGCATATTTAATTATAATTCTTTAAAAGTAGTAAATGTCTGTCACTTTTTCTTTCCCAGATATATTATTCAAGATTTTTTTTTATTGTAAAGAGGTAGGAAAAAAGCACTACATGGAGAAAAAAAAAAGAGCACAATGGTAAAATAGAAAAAAAAGCTACAGAAATGTAGTGGATTACATGCAAATAAATTGTTTACATCATTACTGCTTTTATAATTACTGCATTTGAACAAAATCCATATTATCAAAGCATCCTTTATGAATCTTTGGTAGGTATAAAATTATAATTTTTGGTTTTAATCAATATTATCTACTTCCTCCATTAAAAAAGACAAACTGCAGATTCCAACAGTACTAACACTGGCAACACAAATATTCAGCATCCACTACTGATTGTTTATCATAAGTAAACCATTAGGTCTATAGGCAAACTTTCCTTTGACCTCCTGCTGCAATAAATCACTCTGGCAGGTAGCTGGGAAGCAGCTGTTAATGATAGTTTTACTGTGGAGAACAGGAAATCACCTTTTAACCCAGCCTGCTGTTCTTCATTTCTTATGACTGTGACAAAAGAACGGATGCAAATAAAATGGCAAGTGTCAGGAGAGTCTGGTCAAAACACTACAGGAAACCTGGCTAGCTGCATATCAGCCTGACAATCTTAACAAAATAAAGCAAACCTTTTTAAAATTATGTTATTTCCAGCAAAGAATATAATTTTATCGCCACTGTTTTATCTGCATTTAAATTGTCAAAAATGTAAACATGAAGAACTTAACACTAAATTCGTTTAAAACAAAAAAAGCCCATTTATCAGCAACATTTTACTTTTTAAATTTATAACAAAAAGTAGTATTTTTGATGATTGAGTTTAAAGTTATTTTACCTTAGGTTTATAGCATTTACTCAGAGACCTTAAATTGACCATGTTTTATTAAAACACATAGTAAATAGTTCTAAAATGTAGCTTATAGATAGTCATAGTAAATACTTCTAAAGTTTAGCTTACATATAGTAATTATTTTAAATTAGGCATGTATAATTACACAAATTATTTCAATAATATAAATCTAATTTTCAAAACTAAACTTATTTATTTATTTTTAAACTAGCAAAATACCTGCGCTTCGCAGCGGTGAAGTACTGCTTTAAAATTTTTATTAAGAAGAAAAGTAAACCTTTTTAAACTGAGGGAAAATATATCAATAATTATTTGTTAAGGATCTCTTTGTATACCACATTGTCAGTTCGGCCCTCCGGTTGTAATATGACCAAGCTGTGTGCTGAGCTTACTCTTGAGCATGCAACGTATAGTTGGCCATGTGAAAAGCAATCTTGCCTCAAATCAATGCCAACCTTTTGTAGGGTCTGTCCCTGAGATTTATTAATTGTCATTGCGAAGCAGAGCCTTACTGGAAACTGGAGGCGTTTGAATTGAAATGGGTTTCATCGATAACTTCGCATCCAGCTTTTGAGAGTTTAAACATTCATAAATATCGAAGTGTCCACTACTTAAACCATCACCTGTGAATCTAAGATGTTTAAGAGACATTGGTGGTTGTCCAAAGGTGTAATATATTTGGCCATTTCGGTACACTTGAAAGCGACAACCGAACAATTCAGCAGCAGCCATCAACTCACATGCAGAACTATGGGTGAAGGGCTTAAGCATTTCACTCTTATAGTGCTCCTGTGTAGTATAATTATCTCCTGTACCGTCATCAGTCCACACCTTGAACCTGTCCCAGTCATTCAATACATAAGACACAATGTTCCTCCGGATATCAAGAGTGAGCCTGATATGGCTGTGCAATATGTAACACAGAGAATGGAAAAGGCAGTCGCCATCTCCGGGCATGGAAACCACTCGGTAAGTGACAGTTCTTTATCGATGGTGATCACCTCGATAGACATGTTAATGGGGGTACAGTTGGAACGATAAAGGAAATGGGTACCTGAACAATGTAAACTAAGTCTAAAATACCTATGCAATAACTATAATCATAATAAACGAACAATAAAACAGCGGAGAAGCCGTGGATTAAATAAAAAGGCTGCAGTTATCAGCAGGGAGACGCGAATACCGTGGCGAAGCAAGGAAGAGAATGAAGAGACTGGAGCGATGGACGGCCTTATATAGGCAGGCAGCCAACTACGTGGGAGGCGTGGGGATGGGGGACCCAACGCCGCCTCACACGGCAACGGAGCTGCAGGCTATGGACGTATATATGTATGTAAGTAGGATTCAGTTAGCGTTGGAAACCCGCATACCAAATTTCTTGAAGATGGGCCCATAACTAACAAAGACCGTGGGAAAGCTCAATATGGCGGCTGACAGTGGTGTCATACCACCGAAATAAGTATGTAGATCGGTTTCGGTTAGCACAGGGAAGCCGCCTACCAAATTTCGTGAAGATAGGGCCATAAATAAAGTTTAACATGGTGGACGTTGTCGACCATTATTACCGTTACACGTAGAATTTTTAAATGAAACCTGCTTAACTTTTGTAAGTAAGCTGTAAGGAATGAGCCTGACAAATTTCAGCCTTCTACCTACACGGGAAGTTGGAGAATTAGTGATGAGTGAGTAAGTGAGGGCTTTGCCTTTTATATTAGTATAGAAGATGAAGGTAACACTTGCCAAGTTGTCCTATTACTAGATATACTGGAAATTTATAAATGATATATTGTCCACAGCCTACACTATTCAAACAAAACATTGTTGGAATGTTTCTTTTTCTTTAGTACCAACAATGAAAAGTTGAATTGTAAACACTGAAATTAAAATTGGGAATGCTGATGGAACATACTGAAGAAAACTATAAAAAATGAATGGCAGGACCAGTGACCTATGAATTAAAAAAGAAAAATGAAGAAAAAATTATAGGTTTGTCTGGACAATCACCCTGTTTTGACTAAGTTTATTTCCAATGCTTCTAAATGCTGAAGGTGAGGATACAATAGTATATTGTTAAATTTACTTAGAAAATGTGAACATCAGGCATCTTAAGACACTGGTGAACTATGAATACTTGGTGAGAGGAGAACAACAGTGGTAATGATGATCAGGAAAACAGATCTGATTAAAAATGATAAACAACAATATTTTCAGTAAACAAAAGAAGTAATTTTATGCATAGTAAAAGTTTTGTTCTCTTACCGTAAACACATCATCATCACCTAATTCAGCTTCATTTTGTATTGTTGAAGAGGAAGTTGTAGAACCTATAAATAAAAAAAATTAAAAGAATAAATGCTTGCCAACATAAAATAACATTCTCAAACCTGCAAATTCAAGGTGACAGAATACTGGCAACTTCACATGAACATGCCCCTCACGGAGATAATGCTCCCCTACGTTAACACAGCAGAACAGAAAAGTACATGACAAAAGCACACACTAACCAGGGTTATCAACATCAAACTCAGAAGTGACTAATAGTTTCTAGCTCTGCTAGTACCAATCATATTCCTCAGTTTAATACACAGAAATGAGGATTCCCAGGAGTTACCTATAACTGGAAACCATCCATCCATTTTCATATCCCGTTTATCCAGGGCAGGGTTACAAAGAAGTTTTTTTTTTGTTTTTTTTTGTTCTTTATTTCACCTTATACAATTTCTTGTATTAGGAATTTGTTAGTTTTCGCATACCCCTTGGGGTCAGAGCGCAGGGTCAACCATTGTACAGCACTCCTGGAGCAATTACAGGTTAAGGGCCTTGCTCAAGGGCCCAGCAGAGTAGGATCTCTTTTGGCAGTGACAGGGATTCGAACCGGTAACCTTCGGTATACTTTGGAGGCTATCCTAGCAATCATTGGGTGTAAGGCAGGAACACCACCAGGACAGGGTGCCAGTCCATCACAGGGTGGACAAACACACACAAGGGCCACTCCAGAAGTAACTCACGTAGACACAGGGAGAACAAACTCCCCGGTTTCCTTATTGAGAGGTAGCTGAACTACCATTATGCCATCACTTTACCAAAGAGGAAAGCTACATGCAAAAGTGCCGAGAAGGATTACTACTTTTTTCCAAGGGAGTAAAGTAGAAGGACACTATAATAGTGCTGCTGGAGTACACTATTCTTATGAATTATGACTGTTTGTCACTGACACTGAGCATGCTGTTCCCCTAGAACGTAAAATTAATTCAGTGGGCAAAAAAGTTTGGTAAGGTTTTAACACTGGATACATTAGTGGAGACAGGTTATTAAAGATACTAAGCAACAGAGTTGAATGAAAAAAATCAGCTTAAATACACATATCTTGAGGAATTAATCATAATATTTCATAAATTAAAGGGCATAAAACAAAAAATAAAGCAAATTGTTTATTATTGTTAGACCCATGCAGTTTGCTGTGGGAAATAGAATACATCATGCAAAAACCTGATGAAGAATTCCCTTAAAACATACAACCACACTCTTTAATTCTCTTTCCAGTATAAAAATAGAAGTGCCTGTGATTGATACTGAAATAGCATACACTTGAAACTTTGCTGTTATACACGTGTGGAATTGAAAGGGAAAGCCTTAGCATCCTGCCTGTGAAAATGCATTATAATGCATGAAAAAAGGAGAGAAAAACAGTACATTGTTTTAAACTCATGGCAAAATAAAACAGTATTTTCTACAGCCAATAAAATATGATTGAGAAATACACTGCTAAGCCGATTGTTTTACTGTGGTACATATTTAAACACTTTTAAGACTGATCTTAAATATGTTAAGTGGTATTTTAGTGAAGGTTATATAGTTAGGTAATATAGAAAAGAACATCTGCAATGCAGAAAAAATACTGTTAACATCTGTGGCATCTTATTAAAACAGATCAACATCAGAGGCATCTTCAAAAAGGCTGATAAATTGTGGTAGTTATATTAGCAAGAAGATCTCATTGATGTATCTATGCCAATGTTTTCTCTCTTGTTTCTAAGTTTTCACAGGTATTATGATCAATTTCCTTTATGCCAAAATCTTCTTGACATGTTAAATACTGTATAATGTGTTACAGAACTCAACTGAAGAACAATCAAAGTAATTGGAAAAATAAATCATGTGCTAATGATGATAGCATCTGACAGACAAGACAGAAGCAGATAATAAGGAAAAAAAAACTCTGACACATTCAAAGAAACCCATAAGACAACACATCTTTTGAGCTACAACTTGGAAAGCTAACATCACAGGTCACTTACTAAGAAATATTTATATTATTGGAGCTTACCTTTGAGATATGAAGTTAAAAATGTTCCATACTAAACGTACGTTCATCTGCTACTGTACATAAAGTATGTTTTGTTTGATTTTAACAGTATTAAATTTTAACTGCTATGTGCTTCTCAATTGAAAGTACACTGTAAAAGAAGCAAAGCCTAGGGCGAGAAAATGCCCAAAATGAAATAAACTGAAATATATATAGCTCATTTGTAGTTATAATGGTAAATAATTAGATATACCAAAAACTATTATTTCTCTCTCTCCAAAATATAATTCACTTTCTTTCAGTTTACAGATAACTGACAAAATAAAGGTATGAGCAAATGTGGGAAAACATTCTATTAAAAGCAAGTGCTTTTACAAATGTGGTCATGGAGATAATTACAATATGTTCTTTGCTCGTTTCCATTAAACTCCATCATGTACAATGGAACCTCGGGTCACGACCGCAAGTAATTTCCCCCATAGGATTGTATGTAAATACAATTAATCCGTTCCAGACCGTACGAACTGTATGTTTTTTTTTTTTTTTTTTTTTTTTTTATATAAATATTTTTAAGCACAAATATAGTTAATAATACCATAGAATGCACAGTGTTATAGCAAACTACATGTAAAAACATTGAATAACACTAAGAAAACCTTGAACAACAGAGAAAACTAACATTGCAAGAGTTCGCGCTATAGCGCTACGAACCGCTCGCTAAAAATACTTTTTTTTTTAAAATGAGTTTTAAGCACAGGGAAAAAAAATGAACATTTGAAAAATCTGTAATTTAATAAACAACCAAGAAAAGTAACATTGCAACAATGCACGCTATGAACCGATCGCTGTAAACAGAAGTGAAGTGGAGGTTAAAATCCAATAGAAAAAAGTCTTCATTAAATACAACGAGGTTAAAACAATGCTCGAAGCAGTCTCTTTAAAAACAAGCCCGGTGCATTCTATAACTGCCTTCGCTCCCTTATGCAGCCAGCTCTCTCTCGCACTCACTGCACAGGGAGAGACTGAACACGTGAGGAAATCATCGATGCGCAAAAACCGAAAGGGAAACTGGCTTGTTCGTATACCAAGTGTGTGGTCGTGAACAGATGCAAAAGTTTGGCAAACTTTTTGGTCGTAACCCGATTTGTATGTGTTCAGAGACGTTCGTGAACCGAGGTTCCACTGTACAGTGAATATACACACTGCTCAATAAAATGAAGGGACCACTTTAATCACACATTATATCTCAATGAATGAAATATTCAAGTGGAAAATCTTTACTGAGTAATACTGTGTAATTCGTAGGGAACAAAATGATGAAACAACAGTCAAAGGAAACCAAAATCACCAACCAACCAACAGATGGCTGGATTCAACACCACACTGAAAATCAAACTCAAAAACTGAAATCACAGACTAACTCAACCTGCGTGAATTTCATCTATGGCAACTGATATTATGGCTCAGTAGTGTGTATGGCCCTCACATGCCTATATGCACTCCAACAACATCTGAGCATGCTCCTGATGAGATGGTGGATGACGTCCAGGGCAATCTCCTCGGAGACTTGGATCAAGGCATCAGTGAGCTCCTGGACAGTCTGTGGTGTTACTTGGTGGTGTCGGATGCACCAATACATAATGTTCCTAAGGTTCTCAATTTGATTCAGGTCTGGGGAACAGATAGGCCAGTCAATTCCATCAATGTCTTTGTCACCCAGGAACTACCTACACACTCTGGCCACATGAGGCTAGGGATTGTCCTGTACCAATGGGAACCCAGGGTACATTGCACCAGTGTAAGGTCTGACAGTAGCCTTGAGGAATTAATCCTGGTACCTAAGAGCAGTCAGGGTGTCATTGCCTGGCATGTGGAGGTCTCTGCAACCCTCCCAGGATATGCCTCCCCTGACCCACCGCCAAACTGGTAATGCTGAGCACAGGTCCCACTAGAGGACATCAGGCCCTCATGCCACCCTCATAGAATCTGTTTCTGACAGTTTGGTTAGAAGCATATATGCCAGTAGCCATAAAGGAGCAGATATTGATCCTGCAGCTTGGCTGATATCCTTCTATGGCTCTGTCCAGCTATCCTCATGTAATTGTCTGTCTCCTGGTATCATCTCATCCATGCTCATGAGACTGCGCTGGGAAACACAGCAAACCTTCTTGTGATGGCATGTATGGATGCGCCATCCTGGATGAGCTGGACTACTTGTGCAACCTGAATCGGCTGCGGGTAGCGCCTCATACTACCAGTAGTGACAATGCCCTAGCAAAATGCAAAACTAGACAAAGAATCAGTCAGGAAGGATATGAAGAGAGCAATTCCATTCCCTTTTTGGGGTCTGTCTTGCAGTTCACATAATATTTTGACCAGTGTATATTTTATAAATGTAATATACAATATACACACACACTCTAGCTGTGTTTCATGAGACAACGGGCTTCAATTACAGTGCTGTTGGTTAATCGGGTGTATCAAAAGTACTATATAACTAGGTACTTTTCTATAGTACTTCAAACCCAGAGGCTGAGGGTTCAAATCCCACTACTAACACTATGTTACCATTAGTAAGTCCTCTGCCTGAGCTCCAATCGGAAAACCAAAAGAAATGTAATCAACTGTATGTCAAATGTTATAAGATGCCTTGGATAAAGGCATTAGTCAAATAATAACAATAGAGGACTAACACTGCTTGCTCTTGAAAATGCTGTACCCAATTGTACATGAGCAAAACATTCCTGCATGAAATCAATTCCTGCTTTTTTCTTACTTTCCTAGTGACTTGGATTTTTTTGATAGTCATTGTAAAAAAAACAATTTGTGAAACTGGTAATCAGTAGGAAAATGTAAAATCTGAGTATATATTAAAATGAACCGCCATAGTGAGGTAAAGGAAATGAACATAGGGTGTATATTTATTGGGATTTGACTCAATTATAAATCAAAACAATGGAAAAACTGTAATCGGCTGAGAATATTTATATCAAGTTAATACTTTACATTAGCGGGAGGAAGGTTACTACTTAGATTCTCTGACATTTTGGCCTCTAAGCATGCTGCAAATGTCCACAGCGTCTTTCTTCAGGGTGAGTCTGCTCCGCATTGCTAGCCTTTGCTCTCCGTAAGTGTTCACCTCTCACAGTTTCTGAACACCAATATTTGCATATGTCATGCCCACCAGGCATCCCTCTCAATATTGCCTCCAGCGCTGCACTGCTGACTGACATATAATAGCGTCTTACAATGCAGCATTGTAGATTTACCTATTATCATTTTCATTTGTTTACAACATTCTTTCAAGTAGAGCATTTCTTTTTAATTTTTTCATCACTTTTCCTCCATTAAACTCCATAGATGTAAAGGCAAAGCAGTGCTTGAAGAAGATATGCATAAACAGTGTTTTTGTTAATATCTCTGTAATTTCTCCTCCGGGATTAAAACAATGTGCCAAAATTTAGTGAATGATTGGGTTGTGTGTTTGCTTTTAGAGACAATTCAATAATAGAAAAAACACACCTTCAGACAGAAACAAGCTTTAAAAAAAGTGGGATCATATGCAGGTGCTGCCGGCACACACAAAATCTCATGATAATAGGAATCTTTAAAGCTTCATAATTTACTGTATTATCTGTTCTCTTTGGGGTCAATGTTTGTATTTTGCAGATGGTGCGTGGTGCTATGGATCTTAATGCTTCAACTTGATAGTCCTGAGGAAGACACCTTTGAATTATTTTATTCCTGATTCCTTGGAATTAAAGTGGTTTTGCAAGCATTTTTCTGGAGACTCTCTGTGCACTTCAGAACCCCCAAACATGAGAAGTGATACTAGAAGTTGAGTTGCACAAAAATGGATCCATATAAGCAACAGCAGCAGTACTATTCTTGGAATGACCCATTCCCTCCTGACACAGAACTGAGGGTGTTCACATTCATATTTATGCTAGAGATATGCTGTAAAAAAACAACTCATTCCAATGACCCCAAATGCATTCTCTTTAGTTTTAGCTGCATGCCCATGACGATTAGCTGAGACAGAGAAAATTATGTTGCAATCCCAGCCAATCTGTTGAGTGGCAATCCTCAGCAGGATATTCAAAATACACCTTTCAACAGGTTGTATGATTATGATTTTATGAAGCAGCAAATTCTTCTTCTTACCTCTCTGAGAACTTCAATCAAGAGCTAGAATGTCCATGTTTGGCAAATTGACCCGCACCATCCAATACGAGCCCAAGCCCAAGACTTTGTGAACCTAAATTACAGCTGGTTTAATGATGACCTCATAGAAGTCTCATTGAGACACTTGCTATGGTTGAGATGGTGAATGGCATCTTTGCGAAGAGATGCTAAGAAGCAATGTCCGGGGTCTGAAAAATTTGATGAGGAGAATGGAGGGTGTGCAGGCCACTTGGAGTGATGGGGGCTACCATAGACTGACACCTGGACCTGAGCTGCTGTTTGGTTATCGTTCTGCTCCTCAAGGTAGAAACTTTGATCAATCAGAGTTTATCCTGAAGCATTAACCTAAAAGTTCTACTCAGGGTATCCAATGCTGTACTTGTCACCTAATTATGCTGCAGTCTTTCACAACAGAATTATGCTACCCAAAACCGAAGGAGCGGTGCTCTGGAGGTCCCCAAGGAACCGAGCCAAGCTAATAATCCAGTCAAAAGATGTTGCTGGACTGTTGATTTTGGAACAACGGAGTTACTTTCACTGTGGTCAACCACTAGGTTGCATCACTAGAAGATGTGGTCTCTCCCTGGCCCGGTTCATGGAGATCAGCATGGCAGAAGCATGTCTTTCCATGGTTCTGTCCAAGACAGGAAAAAAAAACCATCTGTGCTTCTGTGGGGTTAGTGGGACAAGAAGTGTTTTCATTAATTGAAGCAAGTGTACAGTGATCCCTTGCTATATCGCGCTTCGCCTTTCGCGGCTTCACTCTATCGCGGATTTTATATGTAAGCATATTTAAATATATATTGCGGATTTTTTGCTGGTTCGCGGATTTCTGCGGACAATGGGTCTTTTAATTTCTGGTACATGCTTCCTCAGTTGGTTTGCCCAGTTGATTTCATACAAGGGACGCTATTGGCAGATGGCTGAGAAGCTACCCAACGTACTTTTCTCTCTCTCTTGCGCTGACTTTCTCTGATCCTGACGTAGGGGGTGTGAGCAGCGGGGCTGTTCGCACACCTAGACGATACGGACGCTCGTCTAAAAATGCTGAAAGATTATCTTCACGTTGCTATCTTCTGTGCAGCGACATGCTGCACGGTGCTTCGCATACTTAAAAGCTCGAAGGGCACTTATTGATTTTTGACTGTATGTTTTTCTCTGTCTCTCTCTCTCTCTCTTCCTGCTCCTGACGGAGGGGGTGTGAGCTGCCGCCTTCAACAGCTTTGTACCGGCGGTGCTTCGCATACTTAAAAGCCAAACAGCCCTATTTGACTCTGGTCCTGATGTGCACTCCTTTGAAGAGGAAGATATGTTTGCATTCTTTTAATTGTGAGACTGAACTGTCATCTGTCTTGTCATGGAGCACAGTTTAAACTTTTGAAAAAGAGACAAATGTTTGTTTGCAGTGTTTGAATAACGTTCCTGTCTCTCTACAACCTCCTGTGTTTCTGTGCAAATTTGTGACCCAAGCATGACAATATAAAAATAACCATATAAACATATGGTTTCTACTTCGTGGATTTTCTTATTTCGCGGGTGGCTCTGGAACGCAACCCCCGCGACGGAGGAGGGATTACTGTACATTCATTTTGTCCATACTAACATAAAACAATACAAGACTGTACTAATTCTACTGAAATATAGTGGCAATACAAAATACACAGAGTTTCAATGGCAATTTTGGACACTTGAACCTGGTCGATGCTACCGAGGAAAATATACAGCCTTTTCCCTTGAGCATTTCTTCCACTCCTCTTAAGACTGAGCAAGCTAAAGAAGTGGAGAGACTCGTTTGCCAGTGAAGTTGCTCCATAAATGGTTCTAGAAATTAAATCTTATTTGACTAGTGAAAATGAAGAGACTCCTTCCACGGAAAGGAGATTATGCAGTGAACAGATTACACAGTAAATTACTGAACTTTAATTTACTGTGCAATCTTCTCATTAGCTGGGAGGTGTTTTATTTTGCAAATTGTGAATGGCACTGTGGGAACTGCCTCCCTTCAACTTGAGAACCCTGACGAAGAAACCTTTAAACTCTTTTAATCCCAAAGAATTGTCATCTGGGGTCAAGCAAATGAAGAAGTTGTCAAAATTTCTGTGTTTAATAAAGGCTCCAATTTTCTCTATTCAAATACAAGAAAAAAAAAGTGTTTTTGCAAGCACTACTCTTTGTGCAACTCAGAATTCCAAGCATGAAAATACCTATGTATAATTAACACACACAAATGATATATAAACACACATACACTTTGAATAGTTCTAATCATAAATTGTAAAGTAGGAATTAAAACACTGGAATGAAATACTACAGACAGTTCATAACACATATAGCAAACAAAGACTAGCATGCCCATATTACACAGAAGTTAGACTTCTATTAGACAGAAACTATAAAATTAATGAAGCAACAATGGTAACATGCAGTGCTGACACAAGCAATGCAGTAAATGTAAAAAGACAACGGATGAAACAACATGAATAAAAAGAGACAGAGTGCCTCTCATCAGCTCCACTAACACATTATTAAAAGATTACAGTCAAACTGGCATGAAGAAAGCTTTCAATGAGGTAGAATAGCACTAGAAATACAAGAATAATAAGCAGAATGAGACTTAAAGCTCACAATGAAATCACCATGATAACTGAGCAAAGGGCAAGTAAAACAGATAATTTGACATTATTTAAAAATTTACAATGCAACTAAGGTGTGAAATATGCTATTTGTGATTGAGGTCATTAAGATATCAATTTTCTGAGACATTACTAGCTAAAAGTGAAATAGCCAAGAAAAAAAAATATCTTCCTTAATAATGTCTACTGTGACTTAATAAGGCGAGTATGTCGTTATTTAAATAAGAGGGGCTAACTTCTTTAAAAAAAAAAAAACAAAAAAAAAACCTAAAAGATTAAAAGAGCATGCCACAAGTTGGTCTCGTCCGTTAAGGGAGATGGATGTCTGAAGCGGAGCTCCGTTGCAGCGGCTTTATTTTTTTTCTCTTAATAATAATAATACTTCATTACATTTATATAGCGCTTTTCTCAGTACTCAAAGCACTATCCACACAGGGAGGAACCGGGAAGCGAACCCACAATCTTCCACAGTCTCCTTACTGCAAAGCAGCAGCACTAACCACTGCATTTCTTATTATCCCGAGGTATCCTGTATTTACCCAACCCAAGGAGTTTCTACTACAGTATATAAACATGAGTAACAAGAAAGGGGGTCAGAAAGAAACGGGAAAAAAAACTTAAAACTACACCCAAGTCTAGACAGGCACCAAGTGCAAGGTACACCCTTTCAGAGACTGACCTGGAACAGGCAGGCAAAAAACACCGACTTCCCAGGACCCCACTCCACTGCATCATCTCCAGTTGAGAGCAAAAATGGGAGTGAAGGTGAAAGTGATGCAGGTCACGATAGCTCGCTGATTCCAGAAGATCACTTGAAACTAGAAAAGGCCTTGCAGTCCGCACTTTCATCTACTCCTCGCGAGACTGAAGCATCGGCTGCAACTGGGGTTGCCACTTCACCCGCGGAGCACGAAAGCCAGAACAATTTGTCCAAACTGAAGGAAATGATCATAACATTGGCCACAGCCATAAATGAGCTCAAGACAGAAATTCAGAAAAATATGAAGAAAGAAATAAATGGCGTGCTCAAGACAAATGAGAAACTGCAAAACGAGACAAACGAGAAGCTGCGGCTGGAGCTGCAAGAGCTGCGGCAGGATAATAAAGACTTGGAAAAAGGTATATATAATCGTTTTGATGCAACCTTTAAAGGTATGCTGGGAAAAATTGAGGAACACATTCAGGAAAATGCATCTAAACTGGGAGAACTTGCCGATCAGCTGGAAGATGTTAAGCAGACGTTCACAACTCGAACTGAAACGGCAGAACATTCGGCATCTACCGCCATTGGAAAAGCTACAGCTGTGAATTCCGAATGCAAAAAACTCGGAGACAGACCTGCAGCTCTGGAAGATGGATGCAGAAGGAATAATATTAGAATCAAAGGTCTACCTGAAAATTGTTAAAGTCCAAACCCAGTGAAACTCGTAGCTGAACTATTATCAAAAATAATTGGAGAGGACTTTAAATCAGATGCCAAGATAGCGACAGCTTATTGCATACATGGATCAAATACCTCTAAATCTAGGACTCTAATTGTCCGCTTCGAGAGGTTACAATTTAAGCTTAATGTAATAACACTTCTCAGACAGAAACAAGAGATTATATTTGAAAATAACCAAATTCGTATTTTCCCTGATTTCTCACCCTCAACAGCTGCTAAACGTGCAGCTTTTTACAACATTAAACAGAGGTTACGGAAAGCCAATATCAGATACAGCCTCTTATATCCTGCCAAACTGAAAGTGGATATTCAAGACAAATATTACATCTTCTACACCAAGGAGGAAGCAGAAAAGGAGTTAAGAAAGCTGATCCCAACACTTTTTTGAAATGCGATAGCATGGCAAGAAGATATTACCTGCTTTCTGATCCACTTGCAACGATAAGGGTACCATAATTTTACATTCATTTCTCTTCTTGGACACTTTTTGTTTAGGTTTTAATTACAATTATAGACCTGCGTGTGTAAGAAATTAAAGAAGTTTTGTTTTTCTCTATTCTAAAGGAGACTGTTTAACATCATTCCCTTGGTTTATTGTTATTATTGCATTACAGTTTAAGATGCTTATCCAGGGTCACTTTTTAATACCATTTCCTGAGTTTATTGTCTTAATATTTCAAGACAGTTGAAGATTATATTTTATGCTTATAGTATTTGGACATTATCGGCAATAGATATCTGTACTTTCTAATCCTCAAACACCATTGCTGGGGAACTTGTTTTGTTCTGGATGTGCTCTGTCTCTAGGTATGTCAGAGGACTGGGACTTTGTGAAGTGGGGGTCCAGCCTCACGTGGTGAGGCAAAATGGGGGGGTGGGGGGATAAGGGGGGAGAGAGAAAGAGAGCAAGCTATATCTAATCTATCCTTTTAATCCTTATAATTATAACTACCAACGTGACAATAGGCTGCATGGCAATAACTCATGGGAAAATTGGAAATTAAGGTTAAAGTGGTCTTACTTCCAGTTAAGACTACAAAATGACATCAAAAATTCAGAATCAATGTCTCCATGATGGGACAGTTAACTTTGTGAGCTGAAATGTTAAAGGCCTGAATCACATGTTAAAGGCCTGAATCACGAACTAAAGAGAAACAAAGTATTCTCTCACCTAACAGGTCTAAACGCTAAAATAGTATTTTTATAGGAGACCCATTTACTAAGCAAGGATCACTTCCGGCTGCAAAAAGACTGGACTGGCCAATTGTTCCATTCCAGCTTTACAAAGAAAACTAGAGGTATGGGAATTCTCATACATAGAACAGTCTCATTTGTGATATCAGATGTAGTATCTGATCCTGAAGGGAGATATGTGATTGTCGTGGGCAATTTATTTAACTGTAAAGTGATTTTGATAAATGTTTATGCACCCAATGTCGATGATAAGGAATTCATACAAAACGTATTTGAATCCATTCCCAATGTGAACACTCATAAAATTATAATGGCTGGGGGCTTTGATTGTGTTTTAACTCCACTCTTAGACAGGTCTCCTGTCATAGGGGGGATGACATCTAACACTGCAAAGACAATTACACCGTTTTTAGCTGACCACAACTTACCAGACCCCTGGAGGTTTCTAAACCCAAACTCAAGAACATATTCCTTCTACTCACCAGTACATCATTGCTACTCAAGAATAGATTATTTCTTTATAAATAATAATTTCTTGCCTACAATTAAATCTTACATGTATGACGCTATTGTTATTTCCAACCATGACCCTCTGATCTTGAAGCTAAAATCATTATGCCCCACACACTCATCTCGCAGATGGCGTCATAACCCACTTCTATTAGCAGACAAGAACTGTACAGAATTTTTATCAAAACAAATCAGTTTCTTCCTAGAGACAAATACATCCTCAGAGGTCTCTGCAGGAATACTCTGGGAAACTCCAAAGGCCTTCTTAAGAGGACAGATTATTTCATATTTTTCCCACAGAAATAAATTAGAAACCAAGAAGGTCTCAGAGCTAACCAGCGAAATTACAAGAATAGATCAAGAACATGCCAGGTGTCCAAGTGAGGCTCTTCATAGGAAAAGGCAGGCTCTGCATTCAGAGCTTAACCTCTTAACTACAAATAAAACTCAACAACTCATTTTTAAATCAAGACATCATTACTATGAACATGGAGAGAAAGCTAATAAGCTCTTAGCTCAACAAATCCACAAGCAAGAAGTTAATAATGCAATCCCAGCAATCACCAACACAAACGGAGATAAAATCATTGACCATAAAAATATAATGCACACATTTAGAGACTACTATAAATCCTTTTATTCTACTGAGTTTAAAGAAGACAATCTAATGCATTTCTGGATACATTACAGATACCACAAATAGATACTTTTAGTGCAGAATTACTAGATGCTATAAAGTCACTTCAAAGCGGGAAAGCAGCAGGCCCTGATGGCTACCCTATACAATTTTATAAGAAATTTTCCACTCAGCAAGCTCCCCTCTTATTAGTAACATTTACAGAAGCTAGAGACAATCAAATTCTACCTCAAACGTTTTGCCAAGCATTAATTACTGTCTTTCCTAAACAAAATAAGGACTTATTACAATGTGCATCATACAGTCCAATTTTGCTTCTGAATAATGATGTTAAGATACTCTCCAAAGTCCTAGCTAGAAGGATGGAGAAAGTGCTGCCTTCGGTAATATCACAAGATCAAACTGGATTTATTGAAGGCCGACACTTAGCCTCCAATCTTTGACGCCTGTTTAATGTAATATATTCACCTGCAAAGTCAAACACCCCAGAGATATTATTATCGTTAGATACTTTATTAATGCTTTTTCTGCATCAATCTATCTATCATTTGATATGATTGAATGGAACTACCTTTTCACTATATTAGAGAAATTTGGGTATGGCCTGAACATTTGTGCATGGATCAAACTACTGTAAACCAATCCAGAAGCTTCAGTTTGTATTAACAACATTTGTTCAGACTACTTTAAACTAGAACGTGGTACCAGACAAGGATGCCCCTTGTCACCACTGCTATTTGCAATCGCCATTGAACCACTGGCAGTTCAATGTCGAAATGCTTATCAGATAAAGGGGATTATCAGAGAAGGACTTGAACAGAAAATTTCTCTATATTCAGATGATATGGTACTGTATATATCAGACCCACAAAATATTGTGCCAGCAGTATTCACAGCACTTACAAAAACTCAAAAGAGCTCTGGTCTCAGAATTAATTTGAATAAAAATGTGCTCTTTCCAGTGAATTCTCAAGCATACAATATTAGATTGGACACCTTCCCTTTTATTATTGTTATTATTATCAGTTTAAATACCTAGGGGTAAATATCTCAAGTAAACATAAAGCTCTTTATCAACAAAATTTCACCGTCTGTATGGAAAAAATTAAGCAAGACTTGCATAACGGTCAACCCTTCATCTCACTCTAATTGGAAGAATTAATGTTGTTCAGATGAATATCCTTCCTAAGCTTCTCTTTTTATTTCAAAACATTCCAATATACATCAATAAATCATTTTTTAAGCAATTAGATTCAACCATAACCTCATTTATTAAGAGCTTAAAGCATCCACGTATCCAAAGAGCGACCCTACAAAAACCTAAGGTAGAAGGTGGCATGGCTCTACTTAACTTTCAGTTTAATTACTGGGCAGCAAACATACAAGCTACAAAACCTGGATACAAACAGATGAATATACACAGGCTTGGTCCACAATAGAAATAAAATCCTGCAGTACTTCTTTATATTCCCTGCTTTGTGCCCTAATAAATGCAAGTTATCGCCAATATACTAATAACCCAATTGTGCTTCACTCACTCAGAATATGGAACCAATGTAAAAAGCATTTTAAGATAGAGAATCTTTTATCTGTGGCACCTTTGCATGAGAACCACCTTTTTCAACCCTCGCAAACATATGCAGTTTTTAATATCTGGAAAACATTTGGGATTAAATTGCTTAGAGATCTTTATATAGACAACATCTTTGCATCCTATGAACAATTACATTCCAAATTTAACTTTCCAGCAGCACATTTCTTTCACTATCTTCAAATTAGAAACTTTGTTAAACAGAACCTGCCCGATTTTCCTCATCTCACAACTTCCTCTATGCTGGAAAAAATATTGCTCAGTTTCGAGGACTCAGACAGCATTTATGCAATATATAAAATTATTTTACAGTCTTTCCCTTTCAAAGATCCAAGAGGACAATGGGAAAAGCATCGTTCAGTCAACATATAAGAAAAGGAGTGGAAGGTAACAATGCAGAAAATTCACTCCAGCTCCAGACAGACAGACAGACAGACACTTTATTAATCCCAAGGGGAAATTCATATACGGAGCTGCTGAAAAGGCTGCCACTGTCGGCGGCGCCAGAACTGTCTTGCACATCTGTCTCGCTTAAAACTGTCCAAAATGTTTCCAGGGTAAGATCCAACCTGCGAACGCTGCAATCAAGTTCCAGCCTCACTGGGTCACATGGTTTGGGCCTGCACCAAATTAACATCATTTTGGAGAATAAGCACCTTTCAGAAAGCCTTGGTGTCACTATTCCTCCTAACCCATTAACAGCTGTGTTTGGTGTTCTTCCAGATGGGCTTAAAGTGGAGAAGGACAAACAAACTGTGATTGTCTTCACTACACTATTGGCACGCAGACTTATTCTGCTAAACCGGAAGAATCCTAACTCTCCTCTTTTAAGTCAGTGGGATGTTTTATATTATTTGAAATTGGAAAAAAACAAATTCTCAGTTAGAGGATCTGTGCAGAACTTTTTCAAAACGTGGCAGGAACTAATCAATAATATTTTAGAATAAGCTCTTAAAGCACTGAGGAAGTAGATTCTCTTCCCATTTCTTTTTCTTCTCCATTTACCTTTATCCGCCTATTAAACTCATGAATTTATTTATTTTTACAAGCTTTAAGTTGTACTCCGTTGGCCATGCTCTTTCTCAGGGGTAGGGGTTGATTTGTTTTCAACCCTATTTTTTGTAAAAATTGATCTATTTGTATGGAATGATTACAATAAAATCAATAAAAATTAAAAAAAAAAAAAAAAAAGCATGCCATACCTATACAGATTATTTTCAGAAGGAACACATTTAGCTAAGAATTTACATTACCTTCTGTCAAGTCTTCGATTGCTTTTCTTACACCTCTGTCAAATGCACGTGCATCAGCAGGACTCTGGAAAGTGAGCCCAAACCTTTTACTGTCAATTATCCAGTGATGAAATGTGGGTGTGGCCTTGGTGTATATCAAATCTTTCTTTAAGAAACATTCAAGCACCACCTACACAGAGAGAAGTGAAAAAATATAGTAAGAAATCCTTTCAACATCTGCCATTTTATTTAAGCATTACAAGCTTGCAGCATTCAGCTTTGACTTTGATCTCTGGAATTTAAGTAGTGTGCTTGTCAAAATTTCCAGAATGATGATGAGTGTTTATAGCATAAGCAGATCAATTAAAACAAGAATCAGAAACAGGTTTCTCAAGATTTCCTCTAAATTAGCATGACTTTGGTTTAAATCCTGTTTTCCCTCAATTTTGAAAGAATAGATTGTCGTTAAGAACAGACATTTCATACAGCATTTATTATCTTGAAATGTAATGAAAACCATGTTAACATACCTGTTTGTCTTTCAGCCTCTCCCCATGAATGAGGAAATCACTTTTTCCATTGTTATCTGACTGAGTGACTTTACAGACTCCTACTCGACTAAGGCCACCTCCTTCTTGTGAAAGCCATCCTCCACTTGAGTCATCACGGGTCATAACCACTGCTTTGACACGGGCAATGTAACTGTCACTGTTATTAAAAAAAAAAGGGGGGGGGGGGGCAAAAATTATATCAATACAAAGTTTATTATATTAAAAAAAGTGACTACTCCCACATCTCAGATACAGTTGCAATATCAAACTAATTAGAGACAACACTGGTCCAATTTGACTTTGTTTAAGCCTTGCATTAAACATCTGGTTCCGTCAACATTGCATTAGAAGGAGAAAAAAAAAAATAAAATAAAAAAAATAAAAAAAACAGGTTCAGAAAACATATGGATAAATTACACCCTAGAAACTTGATTTTATAAACTAAAAATAACCAAAAGGATTTTGCATAATATAAATTGTTTTTGGTTGATTTTAATTGTGAGATTTTGGAATATATAAGAGTTTGTTTACTTATTCATTTCAATTAAATACATATAAATAAAACAGCAATAAAGCAGGAGGTGATTAAGACTTGAGCCTTTTTTTGTCAAAAGCACAAGTAACACAAGCCTCCAAAAGGAAATACATGCCTCTGTAAAGATTAACTCCTTTTGCTCCTAAATGTAGGTAAATGCAATGTTTGTTCAGTTTGTCTACCACTTGTTTTAAATCATTACATTTCAAACAGACTAAACTTAAAGTGACTTTCCTTGGTTAAGTTCTTATAAAATAAGTATTGTACAGAAAATTTCCCAGAATAAAATTCTGAATCTTTTTGTCCATGAAAATATTTCCAATTTGTAACATGGTGTCAGGTACAAAGATTTAAACTGCAATGCCTGTTCAATTTCTGTAACTCTTAGAGGGCATCTGGTAATTCAAACGACAAGGATGCAGTATGATGCTGGATGATTGTGTTCAAACAACTGATAATGTATATAATACAAATGCACCCAACTAAAAAGAGCAGCAGGACATTCATCACTAACATATCTGACATAAAAATTAGATCAAAGCCATTTACAAACCCCATACAACTGTTGATCTGTCACCTGTTAATTATCTGTACCAGTATTATTTAGCTTTTTTGAAAGTGTTTAAGGTTATTACTACTTATTAATTGGCTGAAACCTTTATCCAAAGGAGACTTAAAACATTTGAGACACAATTGGTCACATTTATTTTATTTATTTCCAATTAGAGCACAGGCAGGTGAAGTGATTAGCTCAGGGTCACACAGTGTCAGTAGGGGAATTTCACCACAAAAACTTAGGATTTGAAGTCCAAAGCCTTAACCATTACACCACACTGTCAAAAAGGCTCGGGCTACATTGGTCCAAACAGTTAAAAGTTAACTGAAAATGCTTTTTTCATTCTCTTGCATGTTTTTGTTTAGGGATATGCCGATCAGGTTTTTTAAGGCCAACAGTGATTCCAATTTTTTCTTTCTTTACCCCTTTAAAAACCTTTAAACAAATGTCTTATGCCCTATATTGAAGTGTATTTTATAATTAAACTATAAATCAAAGGTGTTAACTGTTCATTTTTTTATTAACAAAACTAAATCCTGTAGGCATATTGTTCAGTGACCATAAAATACTAAAATAAATAAAATTTCCTAATAAAATATGAAAAAAAATACTTATCCATAATGCATATTGCATGAAAGAGAATAAAATGCTTCTCATAATTACAAGCCGTCATATTGTTTACTTTTTTTTCATTCATGCATTTCTGTAATGCATCTATATGAAACAAGGCTTAATTTAAAAAAAAAAAAAAACAAAACAGTAATTTTCACCACTTCTCTAACCAAAAAAATAAATGTATATATACATACATACATACTCACACAATCAATTAATTGATATTGGTAATTAAACACTGCTTAAATGTAAATATATATGAACTAGGTTTTAATCATTTTAAATTATTAACTGCACTAATTCTTAAAGTGTATTTATAAAATATGGTTTACCATTTTAATTACGTAGTACTTGTTTCTTACCAACTTGTATGACATACACCACCAAATAAACACAGTAAAAATCTACAAAAAAAAAAAAAAGCCTATTGTTTTTTAAGAAACAATTTCAAATACATCTTTATCTTTTCTTTTTCCAATTAAAAGTGTAAGCTCGTACATTTTAAACAAGCACACTGTCCAAACTAAAGCGGTGCCTGTTTTAATTAAAATGACAAAATAAAGTTCCGAATTCTTTAAAGTAGCTTTTATTGCAATTTGTCTAGTTGCACAGGACGACTTCTCTGATTACTTTTTTCCCCATTTTATTACTCCACTTTCTTCTACTGATAACACAAGCTTCCATTCGCTGCTCTGTGTTTATACTGCAGGAAGTTTACTGCAAACAGGGGGGTGCGGTGTTGTTAAATGTGCCTTGGCTCAACTACCGTAATACTTTGTATAAAGGAGCACAACAACTAAATTACTGTAAACCTTAGAAAAGCAGGGACTGAAACTATCAGTTTTTATGATCTTCCTTTTTACCGATAAAGTCTTTTTTTAGTGAAAATTGTCTGATTTCGATTGGCAGCCAATCGATAGGAGCATTCCTAGTACTGTTGGCAAAAGTCACTCTCAGAACACTTATGCATTTAGATTATAAGAAATGAATATAATGCCCTTTTTAAAAAGACAAGCTTTTATCATAATTTCTTACTTTTTTTGAAAATATGTTGCCATTTACTACTCAGAATTAAATCTAGTAACTAAAGAAACTATCAAAAGAAAGTCATGAGATGTCTGAAACCTATTTCTTAAAATATACCTAAAGCATAAATTAGGCACCTGCTAAAAATCAAATAATGTCATCTCAATTTTAAAACAAAAGAAAGCATCTAATGTAAGGGCCATCAGCTTTTAATAACAATTCCTGGGACCCATATAACCATGTTAAAGGATAAGTTTGGTGTTTCTCAAGTCAAAGTTATTTCTTCACAATCATGGCATACTGTATGTTAATTTTCTACAAAAACATGCATTTGGTAGTTAAACCTTTTTTGTTTTAATATAAATTACAAAAATACCAGGTCTGTTCTTGCACCATAGAATAAGACTTATGATGACCCAGGTCTAAGCATGAAAAAAGACATATCAGAGGAGGAGCTTGTTTTGTTATATGAGGCTGAAGTATGTGCAAGAGATAAAGATAAAATTTTCAGCTATCATTAATCATGAAATTCTGGAAAACACTTTTTTTCCACTTTCCAAAATTAAACTGGAAGAAACAATCAAAAAACCTGAAGGACCAAACTGGCACCATTAATTATACTAAGTTAGCTTACTGATCTTATTTTTTGCAGTGTTAAAAGCTTACTTAGTATTGATGTGTGACATATCTGAGTAACTACATGGAGATTGTTATTATTATTTACACAATCAACAACCAGGCATATGAATAAAATATATGGTGCTAGATCCGTGAGACAGTACCAGAAATGGGGTCAATTTTGCCACCCTAGATAACAGTTACCCACCTATACAAAAATAACAATAATAAGTTTTATTTAAGTAGCACCTTTCATACACTCATGGACACTTTACAATTCAATACACAGATTAACAAGACAGTAGAAATTACATACACGAGAAAGAATAATACTCATTGAAAAGATGCGTTTTTAACAGACGTTTTAAATTAATAATAGATTTTTCCTCACGAAGGCTAGAGAAAGAGAGGAAGGCCAACAAAGTAAAACTTAAAGAGTAGAAAAGAGGGAGGAGAATCATTTTCCCTAATATAAAAGCTTATTCAAAATGTTTTTGATTATATCCTGCCAGGTTTTTAAAAAGTTTTGAACAGATCCACTAAGTCAGAATTTGATTTTTTCCAATTTCAAATAGTAGAGAACATCAGTTACTCAGTGACTTAAAAGAGGTGGGCTACAATTCTTCCATTTGAGCAAGATAAATCTGCATGCTAGTAGTGAAGTAAATGCAATTACAGTTTGTTTGTCTTCCTCCACTTTAAGCCTATCCGGGAGGACGCCAAACACAGATGTTAATGGATTAGGAGTGATTGTGATACCAAGGCTGTCTGGTAGGCATTTAAAAATTTTGGTCCAGAATGATGTTAACTTGGTGCATGCCCAAAACATATGGCCCAATGAGGTTGCAGCTCGATTGCAACATTTGCAGGTTGGATCCTGCCCTAGAAATATTTTGTACAGTTTTAAATTAGAAAGGTGTGCTCGATAAAAAATTTAAGGTGAATAATTGTATGTTTTGCGCACATGGAGCTAAAGTGAATTTTGTGCATGGCTGCCTTCCACTCTTTTTCTGAAATGTTGAGTAAGAGATCCTTTTCCTGCTGTACTCTGGGATCTTTGAAAGGAAGGGAATTTAAAATGTTTTTATATATTATTGAGATGCTGTATGAGTCCTCAACACTGATCAATATTTCTTTCTTTCAATATTATTTGGGAGGTGAGGAAAATTGGACAGATTTTGTTTAGCAAAGTTTCTAATTTGGAAATAGTGGGAAAATTTTGTTGATGGCATGCTAGTGTAATTGTTTGAAGGATGCGAAGACATTATCTATGTACAAATCTCTAAGCGATTTAATCCTGTACGTTTTCTAAATATTAAAAACGGTGTATGTTTGAGAAGGTGGAAAAAGGTCGTTATCATGTAGAGGTGCCACAGATAAAGGCTTCCCTATCTACAGCTCTGCATTTCAGCCCACTTTGGTTTAGACTGAAGTGAAATGAATCACTTGAAAAATGTTTGTAACTGCTTTTGGCTTTAATAATGGGTAAGCAGGGACACATTTTTCCCTTCTTTGGCTATAAGCACTTGTCCAAGGAGAAATGAGCGCTACAGACTCACAGGTCCACATTCAGTAGGTCTTCAATTTAAGTGTTCACATCCAACCTAAGCGCTCCAATCCATACACTTAAGGTATTGTAGTCATCATAAGGAAGTCAATGAAAACTGTAAGTGCTTTGTTTTCTAAATTTATGTTCAAATTCCAGATATGCACATCTTCAAACTATTTTTTCAAAATACAAAATTGTTCTAAGCAGCTTCAGACATATGTTTAGTTTTGTGGTAATAAGCTTCCTTATTTACATCTAAACTCCACCCAAGACAATGGTTGTCAACAGACGAGCAGGCAAGAAATATATCCCCACCTCAAAGAAAACAGTTCCAAAAATCAGCAATAAAATAATTGTTTCTAGTTTCCTTTTCTTAACACAAGAATGCTTTCTTACACACAGAAGGCACATGCTCTTAAATGTAAACTTTTGCTGCTTCAAAATGAATGTATTTGGTAAGTTTAAGCTTTTTACCATATGCCCTATTGTAAAAACGGACCAGGTATTATAATAAATTGTTTAGGGAAAAAAGGATGGGAAACCATCTAAGAAAAAATCTTGCGTTGCTGCTAGAAGCAACGGAGTGTACTTGCAGACTACAGTACCTATGAGGTCAGTCGTGTAACACCCCAAAATCAAGAGATGCCCACAGCATTACACTACGGTTAAGATTAGAGCCCTGTTACACTATGGTTGAGATTAGGATTGTGGGAGGGTTATCTGACTCTAAGGGCGTTTCATGACTGACGTTGTGGGCATTACCTGACTTAAATCATAGGTATTGCAGGCTGTGGTTAGACCCATCACAGAAGTATCAAGGCCAGCAGGGGGTGCTTAAAAAATATTGAACCTATCCTTTAACTATGTAAAAATACAGCCAAACAGAATATGTTGTAGGATTGATGTGAAATAAACTATAGGATCAGAGCAATACAGTGCAACTTCTACCAATTCTGACAGAACTGCTTCAAACATACAAGAAAATTTCAACTAAGATCTCACACCGGAAAATTTCAACTAAGATCTCGCTTAAGAAAGGGTAAATGTATGCTGAGACAAAAATTTAAATATTAATGTCATTAGACTATTTTAAATGAGCTAGACAAGCAAAGTACTATCTATTAAAAGACAGTATAAAAAGTAGAGTACCAATAATAAATAAGATATTTGCAACCTCTACTCATTCCGCAAATCAAATTTTTACCTGTGTAAAAGAATTGTTCATACACCACAATATAGCAGTTACTGTACTTTACTAGTTTCAAACTAAATATGTATCATTAGCTTACATTACATAATGTTTTTAGGCATATATTAAGCTATTTATGTTGTTTTATACTGCTAATTGCAGCTTTCACAAATACAGATTTGTTGACTAAAAAATCGTTAAGAATTAGTCATTATTACATAAAGAAATATGGAACATTGGAAAACACTTTTGAAGGGAACCCACTTTATGCAGTCTAACAAATGCTTGAAGCTGACAGCACTTAAGTTTCATCATGGCTTTGTTTCTTGTTGAGTGTAGCTTACTTATTGATTCCTAGCAGCAAAGCAAAAATGAAGCTTAAAGGGAGTAAAAGACTCAAACACATGGGGCCAGAACATAATAAGACTACAGTAGTAACATCTATATGTTGTAGTTGCAGCTTAATGAAACAACCAAATGAAATGCATATACCAAAAACATTAAATTTGCAAAGACCATAAGTGATAATAGCTTTTTCCAGGTATAGGTTAATCAAGGCAATGTTACTAAACTCTTACCTTAAAAGTACAGGTCAACCATCGAGAAGTGTGGTTCTCTTAGAAGCCTTAATATAAACCCAACAGCACTATACAGGATTTTAGTTTATGCCAAAAAGAAAAGCGGAGAAGGTTACGTGGAACCATGACACTGCAGCACTAAATGCATGTTTATCAAATTATTCTGCAAGTACCCAAGTGACTGTTGCTGTACATGCTATCTAGATCTATAGTTAAGTTTGAGGAACACCTCAATAAAGTAAATAAAATTTCTTGGTGACAGTTGGGTAGAAGTTACAAACTAACTTTTATCTGAAAGAAAAAATAGAATATACAGTAGCATACAGCACAAGCAGAGCAACTAAAGAATGCCATTGTGATGAAATACATAACCCTGTATGAGTTTAAAAAATAGAAATAGTATAGTGTTTATTTTATGGATTCAATTTATTTTACTACAAAACATGCTGTATGCTGCAGAACTGCAAAGAGAATCTACGGCCATTGATTCAATCACAACAGTCACACCTTGACAAATATTACAACTTTTTTCCTTTAAGACAGACAATGAAAAATTACCTGGGTTTGTATGTTGCATCAAACCTCCTTTTTATTTTGGACTCTGATGAAGTCATTAGAAAACTCTTTGCATCGACCATTCTGAGGTACACTTTCTTGAAGTACAGTGGGTATAGAAAAGAATCACCTCCTTCAAAAAATTCCCATTTTTTGCTTTACAGCCTTAAATGAAAACACACAAACCAATATTTTTTCCAACTATACTTACTCAATGCAATCTATAACATCCAAGTGAAAGATATCACAGCTACAGTTCAGAAGAATTTTAAAAAATAAAAAACAAGAAATAATGAGAATAATAAAGGATCACTGCCCTCGTAAACAATATTTGTAAACTCAATCAGGTGTAAGTGCCCACCATTTCCATTGCAGACCTTGCAGGTTACTGTCTTCCACCTGTGATCAATTGTAATCAGTGTGATTAGTGAAGTATAAAAACAGCTGTTCCTGGAGCTTTTCTGCAACTGACAACAAACAACTGACTATAGGTGGAAAGCCAATTTCAAAAGATCTCAGGGATAGAGTTGTGGACAGACATAAGACAGGAGATGGATACAAAAAAAAAAAATCTCAAAGGCTTTATCAATTCCGAGGAGCTCAGTAAAGTCCATAATAAAGAAGTGGCAATTGTTTGGTACTACTAGGACCCTCCCTGGATCCGGCCATCCTTCCAAACTGGATGGAAGAGCAAGGAGGAAACTGGTAAGAGAGGCTACCAAGAGGCCAATGGCCACTTTGAAGGAGTTACAGGATTTTATGGTTAAGAGCGGTCACTGTGTGCATGTGACAACAATTTCACAAGCGCTCCACAATTGTGACTTGTTCGGGAGGGTCGCAAGGAAAAAGCCACTTCTCAAGAAAGGCCACACTAAGGCTCATTTGAGCTTTGCAAGAATGCACCTTTTTGGTCAGATGAGACAAAAATCAAACTATTTGGCCTCAATACCAAACGGTACACCTGGCGGAAATCCAATGCAGCTCACCACCCACAACACACCATACCTACAGTAAAGCACGGAGGTGGCAGCATCTTGTTGTGGGGGTGTTTCTCTGCCACCGGGCCTGGGGCTCTCATTAGAGTAGAAAGAAAAATGGATGGGACAAAATAGCGTCACATTCTTGAGGAAAATCTGCTACTCTCTGCCAGAAAGTTGAAGATGGGCAGAATGTTCACCTTTCAACATGACAACGACCTGAAGCACACAGCAAAATTGACCACACAGTGGCTGAAGGAGAAAAAAGTGAATGTCCTTGTGTGGCCTAGTCTGAGCCCAGACCTAAATCCCATTGACCGAACTTGAACAGTTAAAATGTAAAGAAGAGTAGGCAAATATTGCTCAATCTAGATGTGCAAAGCTGATAGAGAAGTATCCCAACAGACTCAAGGCTGTCATTAAAGTAAAAAGTGGTTCAACAAAATGACATTGACATGGGGAGTAACACTTTATTAATCTCAGTATGTCTTGATTTTTTATCATTTGCTGAACTGTAGCTGTGATATCATTCACTTGGATGTTATAGGTTGCATTGAGTAAGTAAAGCTGGGAAAAAATATTTTTTGTGTGTGTTTTCATTTAAGGCTGTAAAGCAAAAAAAAAAATGGGAATATTTCGAAGGGGGTGATTATTTTCTATACCCACTGTATGTATTTCAAAATCTTGTGTTGCTGCATAATCTAGTTATGCTTCCGTTTTATCTCACACACGTGCCTGACAACCTCCTGAAGAAAACGAATAATAAAAATGGTATGTAAAGCACTACAGGAAGTGCCTATTGCATTTCTGCTGTACCAGATATTCTCTCTTGATGATGCGCTACACTTTATAAATTCAATTAACAATTAAAACAAACAGAATGAATTCAAATTTCCCTGTGTCCATATTGATTTTTCTCTAGGTTCTTCAGTTTTACCACCACATTTACACAACAATATTTATTTCTATAGCAGATTTTCATACAAGGGATGTTATTCAAAGTACTTTATAAAAAGTAAAAAAAAACTGCAAGTAATAAAGAAAAACAACAAACCTCATTTAAATAAGAATATGAATGAATAAATGAAATACCATCTATCCTTCCATTTTCCAAACCCACGTATCCTGAGCAGGGTCATTGGGGAGCCGAAGCCTGTACAAGCAAACATCATGAGCAAGGCAAAAACAATCACTGGACAGGGTGGAATACTAAATAAAAATAAATCAATACGTACTTAAAGAATACAGATATGTAAGTAATATATAAAACAGAGTCCTTAATTATGAACTTGTTTTTTTGTCTCATGAGTATAACAACTTAAATACTATGGCTGGATGGCCAGGGAGGACAGAAAAAAAACTTGGAAGATGCTGGAGAAATGAAAAGAAAAAGTCTGCAAAGGTTCAAAGGCCAAACAACCCCCCAATAGTCCCTTATTGTTAACAGAGTACATGCTGGACCAACTGTTAACAAAACTAGCCTGTTTAAGTTTTCCCGCGAATAAGTCGGGGCTTGATTTTACAGTATAATTTCTGGTACTTTATAATGTTGGTCATATAAGACAAATGTGGAAAACTCATGCTACTGGTCCAAGAGATTATGATATGCTAATGCTCACCTGAGAGAGTAACCATGGAACACACTGCCTTTTTTTTTTTTCTATTTACTGTGTCTACATGACCACACGGTAATACCCGAACTATTCTGAAGCAACATTTGCACTGTTTTGTGTTTTTTGTATCTCACACCCTCATATACCTTTATCGTAAGAGAATCCCTTATCTACGATGGAGCATTCGCTCAGAAGTAAATATGAAACTGGTTTTAAATTAAAAGTTGTTGAAGTGGTGAAAGAAATCAGTAACTGCACTTCTGCAACAAAATTCGATGTGTCTGAGAAACTGATGCGAGATTGGAGGAAGCAAGAAGATGTTTAAAAAAAAAAAAAAAATTTTAAGTGTCGTATTTTTGAACGGGTGTACAAGTCGGAGTATATACAGATAAATAGAAAGGATGAGCAAGCTTTGTGGAGCTGTATGGCCAGTTCCCATCTAGACTGTTCTAATAATGCCACGATTATGTGATTGTGTACACAGATATGACCCCTGAAAGAGACTATACAGCTTTATCCAAGGCTGGGATTCTTGCCTAATGACTAATGGTGCCATTATAAGTTTCAGTGCTCATGACCATGACTAGGATTTAAAGAGGTCAAAAAAATGGGTGGATGTAAACTTGTGAATACAAGAACACATGGAGGATGCACCTTGCTATGTGAATCTGGTATTTAAGTGTTAATCAAATACTTCCATAACAAAAAATATTTATAGGAATGCTTAAAATTTACAAAGGTTTTGAAAAGATTTTTTCTGGCCTGAAATAGGGAATAATTTCACACCAATATGACAATTTAGATTTCATTTTTTACCAGCACCTGAAGGTGACAGATGCAAAACCAGAACCATTCTTTTTAAAATCGTACTTTTTTTTGATTGCACAAATAGCACACTAACAAGGAGGGTGCTCTATACATCAAGAAACAGGGATGAAGGAAGTTAATTAGCACATGCAAGTAGAATTTCATTGTACTCTGTACATGTGACAATAATGCCCTCTATAAGCTACAACTTAAAACTAGTAAAACTTACTAAGATAAAAATGAAATAAATAGATGGACAATGATGTAAAACTGGGGCAAAATTTCACCAGCAACAGTTAACAATTATTGCAAGGACTATTTATTAGCTCTAGTATGACAGAGATGCTGACTAACTGCTATTGACATCCTTGGCAGATGCTCAGTAAAGCATTTCGCTTCCTCAGGGAAATCACCACCATTGTGCGAATGACTGAACACACTTTTACTCACCCATACTGCACATCTTCTCTGACCTTTAGAGCCCAAATTGTTCAGATCTTCAACACAGCTCATGTTATACTGTTCCAGCACACATAGCAATGCTGAGCTCCCTACGCAGCCCCTCAAACTCCCACCTGCATGCTTCATACAGACATAAAACCAAAATAATAGAAACTGAACCCCAAATGAAACAATTTCTTTATTATAAAATGCAGATTTCATTACAATAACCATATCTATTTTCATTTAACGATAAAACAAAGTACAAAAATCATACAGAAAGTGAGGAATTTGGTGTGCAGGTGGTTATTGAAACTCTTCACATATACATCAACATTTTTCTCAGTAAATATTTTTCTAATGGGGCTACTAACATGAAATTTTTTCCAGATACAGTAATCCTCACATACAAGAAATCAAAACAAGTGAGTTATGTGTAATAAAGTGGAATGACACAGGTATTGAACACACTTACGGAAATGTATTTAATACTTAGTAGAAAAGCCTTCGTTGGTAATGATAGCTTCAAGACGCTCCCTGTATGGAGAAACTAGTCATACGCATTGCTCAGGTGTGATTCTAGCCCATTCTTCCACACAAACTGTCTTCAAATCTTGAAGGTTCTGGGGGCCTCTTCTATGAACTCTGATCTTGAGTTCTTTCCATTGATTTTCCTTCTCTGAAACCAACCAAGAGTTTCCTTGGTTGTATGTTCGGGATCATTGTCTTGCTGAAATGTCCACCCTTGTTTCATCTTCAGCATCCTGGTTGATGGCAGCAGATTCTTATCAAGAATGTTCCAGTACATTTCTCCATTCATCCTTCCTTCAATTATATGTAGTCTGCAAGTACCATATGCTGAAAAACAGCCCCACACCATGATGTTCCCACCTGCAAATGTCATTGTTGGTATGGTGTTTTGGGGTGATGTGCAGTGCCATTTTTCCTCCAAACATGATATGTGCAATGACATTAAGAGAGTTCAATTTTGGTCTCATCTAACCAGACTATATTCTCCCAGTATTCCATTGGCTTGTCCAAATATTGTGCAGCAAACATTAAACAAGCTTCAACATACTCTTTCTTCAGCAGTGGAGTCTTAGTCAGTGAGCATGCATAGAGGCCATGGCAGTTCAGTGCATTACTTATTGTTTTCTTTGAAACAATTGTACCTGCTAATTCCAAGTCTTTCTGAAGCTCTCTGCGAGTGGTCCTTGGCTCTTGGATAACTCTTCTGATTATTCTTTTGACTCCTCTGTCAGAAATCTTGCGAGGTGCACCTGGTCATGGCTGGATTATGGCCCCAACGGTGCTCACTGGAATATTCAGAAGTTTAGAAATATGTCTGTAACCAATGCCATCAGTATGTTTTACAACAATAAAGTTGTGAAGGTCTTGAGAGAGCTCTTTGCAAGCATTAACCTCTTCACTAATTCAATTAAATCACATCACTAGGCTCTCGCACCATTTAGAAATAAACATTTGCATGCTCTTAAAATTCCTGTTCAGGAAACAATGATATTTTGTGCTCAGTATTATTTTACATTGATATTTATGGAGAATATCAATGTTTTTTTTTGAGATTTTCATCCTAGACACAGGGGTCCAACAGTTCACCAGACGACACAGAATGAAAATGCACACAAACATATGATGTAACATTTCCGTGTTAAGTAACAAATACCTTTAATACATTTTATCCTATGTTCTTTATTCTGCATTCTTTAAAGAGTGTTTGGTTTTTACAAATGTTTTATGAAGTGAAGAATATAGATAAGAAAATTCAGGTTTCAGACTAAAAATGTGAATTCCTTCAAAACTGCTTGCACAGGGCATGGTGATTTTTTTTTTTTTTTGTAGCAGCATACACTTACTGTCTTGTAAGCTTTCCAAGTGATAGATCCAAACCTATATAAAACCATATTTAAAGATGTGAATATCAACTACAAATACTAAGAGTATACCGTTTGATTAAGCATCACCAAGAAACACATAAAAAAAAAATACAAAAAAAGCAGTCTATTTTTATATTTACACTAGACAAAGAGCCCGTTTCGACAACGTAAGATGAAACGGGCACGAGTTTGTGTCAGCAGTACAATATGGAATAGTAATAAGTATAAGCACCACAAACCTGATATAGGTGTATTGAATGAATGCGTAATTGAATCAGAGTGCGTAATTAGGCCTTGAGCTGTAGTCGAAATCGCCCTTCAGGCCTCTAGAGCTATAATCGAAGTCGCCTTTCTCTTTGAATTTTCGCGGCCGTAAATCCGCTGCCTGCCGTGATGTCAGTCTCGTAAGGTTTTTCGGGCAGCTGCGCAGAAGGCGACTGCACATTCGGCTTCAGACGTGTGCAGAAGACGACTGCGCATTCGGCTTCGGACGGACGTGAGTGAGTGAGTGAGGAGGCTGGCGAATTATGTATTAAGATTATGCATGCAAATATTTCTAGGGATGCACGATAATATCGGATTTATATTTGTATCGGCAGATAACGGGTTAAAATAATTTTATAGGCATCGGACCGATGACTAAATTGGACCAATAATTCGAACCGATATTGATGACGCATTCACTGTGGTCCGGATGTGCCGGACGTTTAGGCGACGCTGGGCTACTGTGCGAAAATGTCTGCGGTGTGGAAGTTTTTCCAAAGTGAGTGAGAGTGACATAAAATATGCCATTTGCAACACTTGTTCGACTAATGTTTTGCATGGAGGGATCAAAGTGCGAAATTTCAATACCACCAACTTAATTACACACTTGAAGACACGCTATCCTGACAAATATACAGAATTCCTCAGAGCAAAAGAGGAGAATCCTGCGCCACCGCACACAAAATCAACAACTGCAGTTGCTCAACGTGTTGATCGGTTACTTGAAAAATCAAAGAAATTTGATAAAGATAACCCTAAAGCTCAAACAATTACTGCAAAGGTGATGGAATTTATTGCTCTGGACGATCAGCCATTTTCTGTTGTAGAAGATACGGGATTTCGAAGGCTGCTCGAGTATCTCGAACCCCGTTACCAGATACCCAGTCGCCGTTATTTTTCGGAAATAGCGCTTCCAGAGTTGCATAAGATTGTGGAAAGTCATGTGCACAAACTCCTTGCTGAAGATGTCACAGCCATAAGCTTTACCACTGATATATGGACATCTAATATGAGTGCTATTAGTATGCTTAGTTTAACTGCTCAGTGGATCGACCGCAAGTTTGAATTACAAAAAGCAATCGTGCACGCCCAAGAATGCTCTGGATCACACACGGGTGCTGCACTCTCTGTAGCATTTAAAAGAATGTTTGAAACATGGAAAATACCCAAAGAGAATGTTCATGTAGTATTACGAGACATTGCACACAACATTGCAAAGGCTATGGAGGAATGCGGGATCCCAAGTTTGCCATGTATGGCTCATACTTTACAGCTTGCCGTGAACGATGGCGTACTATCCCAGCGCAGTGTCTCGCATACAACAGTGATCGGCAGAAAAATAGTCGGTCACTTTAAGCATTCACAATTAGCCAACTCGCGTCTCAAAACTATACAAACTGAACTTGGTATGCAGCCGAAAATGCTTCAGCATGATGTTTCGACTAGATGGAGCAGCACATTCTATATGCTGCAAAGCTTGCTGGAGCAGAAAAGAGCTCTTGGGGCTTATGCCTCCGATTTTGAGTTACCTGCAACTCTAACACCTAATCAGTGGGGTTTGATCGAGAACGTAATTACACTCCTTGCTCCATTTGAACAACTGACAAAAGAAATTTGCCAGTCTGAAGCCTTGGCTTCTAACGTTATTCCCTCAGTTAATGCCTTAAAACGACTGTTGACTAAAAGTGCTCATACTGACTTCGGAGTCAAAACCAGTAAAAGCGCACTCTTGGAGGCTGTAAACAATCGTTTCATTGAGATTTACAAAGAATCCATGTACTGTGTTGCCACTATTGTAGACCCGAGATGCAAAGACCGCTATTTCGATGCAGATGTAAAATCACTGGCATTCAAAATGTTGCAAGCTCAGATGGAACTTGCATCGAACGAAATGCAGACGACTGAATCACAGATAGATGGTCCACAACAGAAAACGGCCAAAAGAAATGACGAGGTGGCTTGCACGCTCTTCGAAATGTACAACGAAATTCTTGAAGAGAACACATTGATGCCTCAGGAAAACAGCCAGATGACAACAGAGGTGAGTTAAAAAAAAAGCTCTGTGGAGATCTTTACAACATTGTTTTAAGTAAATAATATGGGCTGTCGGATATAATATCACTATTCTAACATAATTCGAATGTATACAAAATCTTGGAAGGCAAGAAAGAAAAACGGCAATCGAATGTAAAAAGAGCGGTTGTTGGTTTTACCTCGCACTAACTTTGGCTTCATGTTACTTAAGACGTGCTGGACACTATTGTGGGATTTTACAGATCTGTTTTTGCACGTAACTTTTTAGGATCAGTCTATGCGTGTTTCTAAATTGTTAACCCATATTGTTATTAGTCATTAGTTAAACGGTCGGCATCTTCTGTGTTAAACACAACCATTTTAAAGATTGCTAGTTTTCATGAAGCGACTGAGCCAACTATAGCCTATGCTTCTTTGCTTCATATTTTTGTTCGGTGCGTGTTAACTAAATAGTTTCATAAATAAACAAATTCGTTTTACATTTTTTTGTTACTTTGAAAAATGCTGTCTGCTAATAATTGATTGTAATACACAAAATTCTTAAAAGACCTCAACAAAGTAACATTTAATACACTTGTTTCATTTGTAAAATACTTAAAGGGTCACAATGCTTCAGTTTATTTACTGTAAAAAATAGACAAAGGGATATAAGGTCCTCTGGCCTCTAGGAAAAAAAGAAAAAAATGACTGCATTTACTTTGTTTGAGCAATAACTGACAATTTTGTTTGTTTTTCTTTTGAACATTGTCTTTAGAAAGTGCCAATGCGGTTTGTGTCTTATTTCTCTTTGCATTGCTTTTTGTGGGACAGCCAATCACATTCATGGAAGACACTGTTTTCACCTGAGTCTCTTAAGCAATAATGAGTAACTTTTAACCAGATCATGATCTACAGCAGGGGTGCCCAATGCGTCGATCGCGATCGACCAGTAGATCGCGTTGCATTCAAAAAAATTTTTTTTAAACATTAGTCTATCATATATCCTCCCTATGGCATTTGCCACTTGATTGACATACAGGGCGGCCAGTCTGAGATCTATTTTCTTCTAACACACTGGTCATCCCGCACACACGATCAAACGGGCGAGCTACTGCAAAACTCCGGCTGTGATCTAGTTAGCCTTCCAATTTATATCGACTAAAGAAGGGATTTAAAAAAAAAATTTATTTGGGCAGGGTATGGGCTGGATGTGGAATTGGAGGAGGATTTTTTTCTCACAATGTCACAATCGAAGTGCGTTTGTCTGATATGTCAATCTATCATTTCTATTCCAAAGAAGGAAAATGTGGAAAGGCACTTTCGAACTGTTCATAAAAACTACGAAACTGACTTCCGTCCGAAAAGCGATCCAAGAAAGAGAAAGAAGAGGGAACTAAAATCGCCGTTAATCGGACAGCCGTCATTTTTCACATTCAGCCGAAGTCTGGGGCTCATGGACAGTTTTGGAACTTACTCAGAGAAAAATTTCCCAAACTTGAGGAAATGTGCTGCCTCCTTGACTGCATTATTCGGCTCTACTTATTTATGCGAGTCAGCCTTTTCCCACATGAAGATTATTAAATCTAAATACTGTAGTGACCATAAATGTATTGAACTGTTATTGTGCCATAAGGGTTATTCAGTTATGCAAGGTACGACAACATATATTTTATGTATAAAGTATACTCAGTATATATATAATTTTTAATGTAGGTAGATCATTTCGATCTGGTCATTTTAAAATTAGCTCGCAAGCCGAAAAAGTGTGGGCACCCCTGATCTACAGTGAAAAGCAAAAATATTAATAATAAAATGTTTCAAAAAACAGCAAATACAATACAGACATGCATTCAATTCAAATGCCATATACTTATTTTTATTGTAAGGATTCTAATCTTAATCTGACAGCCCTGGTAAAAGCCAAAATGCAGATCTATCTTTTAGATATGAAAGATGACACAGAATATAATACTGTATATGTATGCATGCTACTTGGCTGGCGCAGGGATTTCTTTCTGAAGCACCAAACCCGAGGAATGAAAATCCACTGAAATATTGGAACAACAACTGAAGTCGGTTTCCTACCATTGCCAAAGTAGCACGCAAGTTCCTGTCAGCCCCATGTACTAGCTTGGACAGCGAGAGATTATTCAGTTTGGCTTCTAATGTGATCAACGAAAAGAGAAACAGAATTTCCTGTGACAAGGCAGAGATGCTCTTGTTCGTTAAGAAAAACCTCCCCATCATGCTTAAAAAATAGAAAAGAATGATAAGCCTCCAGAAAAAAGTTATTTATTTCTTTACTTTTGTACGCTTTTATGTTTTTTAAAATTATAGATTGGTTAGATTTATTCCATCAAAAAGAAAGAAAAAATGTTATGTGGTAAACTATTTAATACTGCAGACTGTAAAACAAAGGATCAGATAGCCAGTCAAATGTGGTTGAGCAGAAGCCATTTTAATGATTGTAAATAATCTGCAAAAGTTGTTATTCTTAAGTTGTATTGCTTATTTCATTGTAATTGTAAATGTTACCATTTTTTTCAGTTTTCATTTTTTCGATTATTGTTGAATTTGTTGTATTTGTTCCATCAAAAAGAAAGAGAAAAGTGTTATTTAAAGCAACAACCTGCAGAACTGTTTCCCATATAACCAACAGGTAGCCAGCTAAATGTGGCAGATATCATTTGTTTTTAATGATTAAATGTGGTGTGCAAAATTGTTATACAAATAAATGTTCACTTTGTCTGTAATTCTTGTCCAGACAGATCAAGTCTAATTTTTCTCTGTATCTTATAAATATGTATATCGGCATCAGTATCGGCATCGGCAGATAAGTACATAGACATTATTGGATATCGGCATCGGCCCAAAATTTCCATATCAGTGCATCCCTAATTTACACTTTGAAAACAGCAGGAATATTAAGTGAGAAACAAATCAGTTATTTAATAATGGGCTGTGACACTCTGTGTAGTGGCAAGGTTGGCACCAAACTACACAGTAAGCGTCTTGTAGTTCAGGATCGACCGGAATCAGACTTGAGAGAAGTCAGACACGGAGACACGGACACAAGAAGGTGGTATTTCCAAAACAAAAGTGGGTTTTATTTACAAGTGCACAAAAACACAAAGATAACCTCCACCAAAACAGTAGAACTAGAAGATATCTATATAAAAATATTTACAAAAATAAGCACAATCCACTGTTTGGCACACTAAATGAATTCACTATACCAACCACACTACACATACCACCGAGTCTATAGACAACCCCTTTAAGCAGGAAGTGCCTCTTTATTTTCGGGGAACATATCTTTAGCCAATCCTGCGACACACTGCTCCCTTACACAAACTGCGACTGACGCAGGTGCCTTCTGCACAGGTGCTCCCCTCAATTCTTATAAGGCATGTATTAAATAGGGCTAGCAGCATCGAGCACAAACGCAAACTTGAGTGCATCCTTGTGACAGTGTGGGTCCCGCTCCATGCTCCTGCTTCCAGATTCAGGAGCCCTTGAACCCATCACCGTCGGTAATGTAACCGGATGAGCTATGCAATGAGGAGAATTCACACTAGGAGCAAGGGGATGGTGTAAAAAGTGTTCAAGTACTTTTATTAAAAATAAATTCAAACAAAACCAGTGTCCAAATAAATAGTGCAGTGATTCAAAGTTAATAAATAAATAATCCATAAAAATGGCAGGTGATGACTGGAGGTTAAAATCCCAAATAAATAAATCAATCCATTAAAATGAGGTTAAAAAACATCAGCTGGAAGCTGGTTTTTTTTTTTTTTTTTTTTTTAAAAGCCCGGTGCCCTCTTCTTTTAGCTGGCTCCCCTGCTTCTCCCATACAGGCTCTGCAACAGGGGAGTCGCCCTATCAGCAGGTGTAGTTGCCTTCACACTGGTCCAGTTGCCTTCCGCCACCTGGCTACGTAGAGCTCAACCCTCCTGACTGAGATTGGGTTCCCCAACGGCCAGGGCACTCCCGCTGAGGTTCACCCTCCCAAGCCTCCTAGACTACAGCGGCGAGTCCTCCATACTGCCAGTCACTCCAACTCCTAAAAACCGTTTAGCTGGAGCGACCACTTCTTTCAGCCCCCCTGAGTGTCGGCCAAACACCCATTCCAGAGGCTGGGCTCTCCTCCCAGATGCCTGCCATACCCAGTGAGACAGCTCTCTCGCTCGCTCCTGCACCGTCTCTCCGCGCCTAACGCCTTATTCTTCCCCATTAACCTCCACCCTTCTCTCTTTTCTTCCACCCTCCATACTCACACTCCTCCTGCTTATAATGGAGACGTGGCATAGGTGTGGTGATCAGCAGCTTCTGGCATCAATTACGGGCATGAGCAATCCCAAGCCTGTGCACTTCAGTGCAGAAACGGCCACACCCATATCATGCACGGGAACCACTCTGGACACACTACCATGCCCCCTCCTTAAGCCGCAAGTGTGGCGATTATTTATTTTAAAAACTGGCCATTTGTTTAGAGCCGCGGACCTGCCATATCATAATCCTGACATGCTCCCCTCAGAACAGCAGATACTCACTACAAAAATAAGTTACTTTTTTTCTTGGGGATCCCCTTCTCGCACTAAGGCATGCACAAACAAACGCTTCACACCTTTTCCTTTGCTAATAGCAGGTGGCTAAAAAAGAAAAAAAAACAAAACAAAAAAACGCTCGGACTGATGACAGGCTACGCATGGGTCCTCCAGCAGGCCTGACCTGGAGACGTGCTTGACCCGTCGCTTGGCTACTTGAACCTGCCAAAGCAAAAGTAAAAAAAAAAATGACAGCGAAACTGCACCCAGTACTTCAACAATTTAAACAGGTAAGTTCTTTAATCTTTATTCTGCAAAAGTCGACTTTACCCAATTCTTTGGTCTTTTTCACTTTTAAAGCGGTAATGCCTGGTAGGTGAATTACCACATGGGTACAAATCTAAAGATTGGAAACCAAATGTTTTTCAGGCTTGTATTTAAACTTTCCTTCTTATACTTATGAATGCATGATGATTATTGCAACTTCTTACATTAAGCAGACAGAAGTCAACCACAAAGCCTGTATATACTGATGAAAAATGAGTAAATAAATCAGATTTAGGAAAACAAAACACAATCAACTGGAAAAGTATAAATGACTGCACAGTCCTTTAGTATCTTGCGTCATTGCTTCTTAAACACAACAGACTATTCTATTAAAGCCTATAATTCCATCAATGTTTAAAAAATACAAAGCAGTTGAAGTTTAATCCAAATCTGTAACTGTGGCATGGGATTCCATTCCTGCAGAAGGGTCTGAAGAAAATGCTGGCCAATGACAGACAGATGTTGCTTCCTGATGTTGCAATCCAGGGCATCCCAAAGGTGTTGAGTGGGGTTAAGATCAGGAAAGAAATCAGACCAAAGCAACACCTGCACACCAGCACTCACTTCTCAAGACAGCTGTGACCACAGTTGCAGTGTGTGGCCTAGCATAGCCTGGATGTAGTGTAATTTGACCTGACCTGTACTCCATCATTAAATACAGAAGTTGAATATGGTGTTCCACAGGCTTAGAACTGGAACCTTTACTGTTTTCACTTTACATGTTTCCATTGGGAACTACAATTAGAAAACATATTATTATTTTTCATTCATATGCAGAAGACACCCAATTATACCTTTCTTTTAGACAAAATTATACTTCTTTATTAATTAGAAGTGCAAGTGAGTTAAAGTAGTGGATTGAAAAGAACTACTTCTCTGTATACATAAAAAAAACAAAACATCAGTTATAGGACAGAATGATGCAGACCGCAACAACATTCCGTTACACTTAACTCAATTAGAATCAGCACGCAATTTAGGTATTATATTTGACATTAGCATGTCCTTTAACACACACACATTACAAAACAATCTAAAACATGTTTTTTCCACCTTATAAATGTTGAAAATTATAATTTTTCTAACTATGCAAGATACAGAGAAAGTAATCGTTCTTTATGCAGCGTTCACTAAATTCAAAATGCGGTTGCAAGAATCATTACATGAACCAGAAAATATGAACATATAACTCTAGTTCTCAAGTTCTTACCCTGGCGTTCAGTTAAGCTTATGGCTAATTTCAAAATCCTCATTTTTACTTAAAGCATTAAATGGCCAAGACATTATTTATGCATCTGAAATCACCCTTACAAACCCGAGTGCATACTGAGATCTCAGGATGCCAGCCTACTTAAGATTCCAAGGAATAATAAAACAACAGTGAAAGGCTGAGCTTTTAGTTACGAAGCCTTGAAGCTATGGAATGACCCTCCTCCTATGATGTTTCTCTTCTCAGTATATGAATGTGGCACTTGGTGCCATTGGTGTTCTGCCAGGCTGTTCTCCTGCATATGGAAAAGTCACCTTGGATAAAGCAATGTTGGAATCATTGGATAGAAAGATTCTCTCATCAGATTAGATGGCCAGCACAGACTCCACTACAGGGAACTCGTGAGAGGTTAGATGGCTATTTAACTGAGGTCTCTAGGACTGGGATTTTGTTTTTGATTTTCTCTTTTATAATTTTAATCTACTCCATTGTCAACTGGCCATAGTTCATCAACTAATTAATGGATAGGTATTGGTGGTTTCCATTTAAGTTTAATCAGTTTCTACCTTGTTCTATGTGTGTTTCAACAAATCTGCATTTATATGTGGGCCAGTTCTATATTTAGTAATTACTATAATCTATACTTGTATTTTAACTGAGAATTGTTCACAGCACTCTGCACCTGCACTCAGAGAAGATTGCTATACAAAAAATAAGTTGTATTGTTATGATATAAACTTTGAATTAGGGTCTTTTAAAAGGTGATCTGATCAGGCACTGTTTCATGTCAAGCTTTGATGTGTGCAAGTCAAACTGCTGCTCAGAGTGTCTAAAGCAAATTGACAACACAACTGACTAATTTATTAAAGCTTATTATGTCATCAATGTTTTTAAAAAATAGGAAAAAAAAATACAACATAGAGTTTTATAACCTCTTCAATCTTGCTGAACCAAATTTGCAAAGATACCAGCATTTTTTTGTTCCAGAAATGTATTAGAAATGGAAACAAATAAATGTTGCATAAAAACATTTCTGCAAAACACCTTGAACCAATATTCTCAGGCTTGCATAATCACTTAGATTATGATGACATGATTAAAAAAATGACATCAATGTTGGGAGGAATATAAATATCCAAGAATATTAAGAAATTATAATTGTTTTACATAATGTTAAATGTAAATAATTTAACAGCTAAATGAAGCAAAATACATTGACCTTCAAGAATAACCCCTCACATACTATACAGGTTTAACCAGTAATCACAACAATTTCACAAGGAATTTACTGCTTAATGCTAACCTTGAAAAAAATTAATGAGGGCCCTTTTTTGCCAAAATTCTTTTTCAAAATAAAAGTAACCCGGATTACTGTCCATCACTGGGAACAGAACTCTCTGAGTGGCCTTTGGCTTTCTAAAAGCACATGGATGTCAAATTATGATCATAAAATGAGGGACAATTCTGGCTATCTTCCTACTGTCACTGAATTTGCAGAATCCTTTGTTACTGTAAGTTTGTTCTGCAATTCCTGAGCATTTGAATTCTTTGAAAACTTTTTTTTCATTTATGAAAATTTGTTTCTAAAGGAAATATATATTTTCATAGACATCTTCAGTTAGAATTAACTTACAAAATATAGATTTACAGTGCTGTGGAAAAGAATTTGTCCTCTTTTTAATATCTGTTTTGATATACATAATAAATGGACTCTGATCACAACATCATTTTTAGAAGTGTCTGATTCCTTTTGATGAACAGAAGCATCTCTGCACGATCAGCTATAAGCTTGTTTCTGGTTTCACTAACAATTTGTGACAGTACATTAAATAATCTCTCACTCTTTTCACTACTGCATGTGGCTGGAAGATATTTCCTTCACATCCAAGACAAAGTGAGGAAATGCACTTTAACTGTCCAATACTTAAGTCGTTTGTCTGAAGAAGAAACTGTGATCTCTCACAGGTATGTTTCCAGCTGTAAGACAGCAACTACTTGAACACAGCTCGTTGATGCTACTGCATATTCACATACACTCCAAATCACTACTCGGCTGGTCCTTCCAGGGACTTCTGGCAGGATATGCTGTGCTGTATAATCCTACCCAGCTGACTCTAGGCCACACAATTCCTGCAGCTCCAGCAACAATATCTCTTTGGCCCCTTGGCTGTATTGATGTTTGAAAAGAACCCATCTTTGTATGTATAACAGGAAACATTTTTTCTAATAAAATGCATGCCAGTTTTATGTCCAATTAATAGACCATTTTTGATTTTTAAAGACATTTTATGCAAGTAATTGAAGAGATTGTTCCAAAATTTATACACATTTACTTTAAGAAATTTGGGCAACTAAGGATTTTTTTTTTTTAATTAGCCACCCTAGAGAAGAACTTCAAAACGAATTCTTTAAATTTAATTACACAGTCATGGTAAGGAGTCGTGACACAAAGATCTATTGGTAACAAATGCAGTTTCAAAACACTATCTGTAGATGAGAATGAGATATAGAAAGTGGACAATTAAAATAACGAATTGGGATAGAAATATGTGATTTTTCTTACACAAAAGCAAAAATAGCATTGCTCCAGTAAAACAATCAATTTGAAAACAGAGTTGTCAATATTGATGCAGATACACAAACTAACATTTTATTTATGTTCAGTGCTTGTTTGCAGTGTTACAGTAAACAGAAAAAAACTTTACACCAATAATGCTTCACATTATCAAGCAATAATAAACCACAGCACAGATTCCATTCTATCACGTTCTGTCAGAAAATAGATGCCTCGGATAGTGTTTTGCAAGGAAACACACTCTTCATGTAATAATTGTAATATGATCAGCCAAAATATGTATGTATGTTAAGTAATCCTTGAGTGTTTCACTCATTGATTAAGACACAAAGTGACAACTGTGCATTTATCATGAAATAAACTCTTCAGTTACAAAAAGCTTAGAAGGTAACGAAACGTTTACAAATTAATAAAATATGTGAAAAATATATAGTGTAGTTTAAATATTGAAGTTCATTCTTTTTTAAAAATTTTATGTAAGTCAATTTTACTGTTTAATTTCCCATTAAAAATAGAGTATGTGACCTAGAAAAAGCAAACAGTGGCACGTCCACACATGCTGCTTTAACTAGCCTCACCTAGCCTATTAAAAGAGTATATCTTGGATCGAGGCAATGTTGAATGTCCTCTAAGTGAGAATACGCTAAGATGGAATGCTTAAAATGCCTACCTGCAGGGAAAGCTTAGGACTCTAGTGTCATTAATGCCTTTTATCATGTTTTTGGCACTGCCGCAGACCACAACGTGCACATAAGTTTTCAAAATAGCCCAAGCGGCAAGCATTTCCTGAAATGCACCTGCTATTGCCTGTACGGTAGGCTTAAAAATGCTTTTCACGCAGCATAACCCACTCAAAAGCAAAATTCTCACATATCCACTGTGCAGTTAAGCTGCTGATAAACACTGGACAAACATCGCTGCTCCAAATGTGAGTATAAACTGACAGCTGTTAAGTTGTGCAATAAGCTGCTTACATTATTTTCTACAAACTCATGCATCTTTGGTCTGACAACATCTGTGACATGGGTATGACTTGGAATGTTGTACTTGGGTTCCAACACATTCAGTAGGCGCCAAAATCGATCAACTGACAGTGGTTGATCATTGAGAATATACTGGGCAAGACCTTCACCACACAATCACGTGGGCATGTTGATAGTATTGATTATAGGCATTCGATTAACCATATAAAAATTTTTAAATCATTAATTTCTTTATTCAAGAAATACCGGTAATTATCCAACACCCCTATAACTATAGTGAAAAGGTGATGGTGGCAACATCTTTAACAGCAATAATCACAACAAAATGCTTCCTATAATTTAATATTAGCCTTTCACTTTGCTGTTTGAGAATTTTACCCATCTCTTTTATACATATCTAGCTTAATCCAGACACATTGCTAGGTTTTTGAGTATGAAATGATTATTTATAAAGATGTGTATATATACTGCATCAAAGTTTTCCATTTTTCAAATTTAAAAAACACCACCATGATACCCTGGACTGAAAAATTAAATGTAAAAACAGAGGTCAGGCCAGCATGGAGAGAATTTTATAAACCCCCTAATAATAAGAGAGCAGGCGATTTACAATGGAGAGTCGTACACGGGGTCATCGCAACAAATGTGTTTCTAAATAAACTTCAGAGTGATGTGAGCGATAAATGTGCCTTCTGTGGGGAAAAAGAGACTGTTTAACATTTATTTTTATATTGTACAAGACTGAAAGCGGCGGCACGGTGGCGCAGTGGGTAGCGCTGCTGCCTCGCAGTTGGGAGATCTGGGGACCTGGGTTGCAGGTTGCTGCAATAATAAACAGTGTGGTACATTACCAGATGAGGTACTGTTTATTTTCAAATTTTATGTAATTTCAAGAATCAAGCAAGAATTTGATTGATAGATAGATAGATAGATAGATAGATAGATAGATAGATAGATAGATAGATAGATAGATAGATAGATAGATAGATAGATAGATAGATAGATACTTTATTAATCCCAAGGGGAAATTCACATTCTTCACCAGCAGCATACTGATACAATAAATAATATTAAAGAATGATAATAATGCAGGTGAAAAACAGACAATAACTATGGATGGAATTAAACAGTCGCATAGTTTGGGGGGAGGAACGATCTCCTCAATCTGTCAGTAGAGCAGGACAGTGACAGCAGTCTGTCGCTGAAGCTGCTCTTCTGTCTGGAGATGATACTATTAAGTGGATGCAGTGGATTCTCCATAATTGATAGGAGCCTGCTGAGCGCCCTTCGCTGTGCCACAGATGTTAAACTGTCCAGCTCCATGCCAACAATAGAGCTTGCCTTCCTCACCAGTTTGTCCAGACGTGAGGCGTCTTTCCTCTTAATGCTGCCTCCCCAGCACACCACTGCGTAGAAGAGGGTGCTCGCCACAACTGTTTGATAGAACATCTGCAGCATCTTATTGCAGATGTTGAAGGACGCCAGCCTTCTAAGGTAGTATAACTGGCCTTGTCCTTTCTTGCACAGCGCATCAGTATTGGCAGTCCAGTCTAATTTATCATCCAGCTGCACTCCCAGATATTTATAGGTCTGCACCATCTGCACACAGTCACCTTTGATGATCACTGGTTCTATGAGGGGTCTGGGCCTCCTAAAATCCACCACCAGCTCTTTGGTTTTGCTGGTGTTCAGGTGTAGGTGGTTTGAGTCGCACCATTTAACCAAGTCATTGATTAGGTCCCTATACTCCTCCTCCAGCCCATTCCTGATACAGCCCACGATAGCAGTGTCATCAGCGAACTTTTGCACATGGCAGGACTCCGAATTGTATTGGAAGTCCGATGTATATAGGCTGAACAGGACCGGGGAAAGTACAGTCCCCTGTGGCGCTCCTGTGTTGCTGACCACAATGTCAGACGTGCAGTTCCCAAGACGCACATACTGAGGTCTGTCTTTAAGATAGTCCACGATCCATGCCACTAGGTATGAATCTAATCCCATCTCTGTCAGCTTGTCCCTAAGGAGCAGAGGTTGGATTGTGTTGAAGGCGCTAGAGAAGTCTAGAAACATAATTCTTACAGCACCACTGCCTCTGTCCAAGTGAGAGAGGGATCGGTGTAGCATATAGATGATGGCATCCTCTGCTCCCACCTTCTCCTGATATGCAAACTGCAGAGGGTCAAGGGCGTGTTGAACCTGTGGCCTAAGGTGGTGAAGCAGCAGCCTCTCCATGGTCTTCATCACATGTGATGTCAGAGCAACAGGCCGAAAGTCATTCAGCTCACTAGGACGTGATACCTTTGGGACTGGGGTGATACAAGCTGAAAAGGCTGCCACTCACGGCGGCGCCGGATGTTATGTGATGTTATGTTATTATAAAACAATGTGTAATATCGAAGAATTTGAAAAAGTGTGGGGAGTGAAGGGGGTGCTGTGCTCTATTGAGGAGGGGCAACTAAAAATAAATTTGGAATAACGTAGAAGACCTGGTGTTAAATTGTAATGTTTAAATGTTAGAAGGATTAGCTGGAGTACTGAATACTAAATACGGACGTGTGTACTTGAGTTAATGTGAGGGAACTGGGGAGTAGTGGGGGAGTAATGACATTGTTATATTGAGAAATTGTTATTTGTATTGATGTGTTCATGTCTTCTGTTTATTGTGCAAAATAAAGTTTATATTAAAAATAGTCCTCCCACAGCATAAAATCTGGACTTTGACCAGGCCACTTCAAACTTTTTCATTTTGTTGTATTCATTTGTAAACTTGCTTAACGAACTGAAGAAGAAAAAAAAAAAAAGTAATCTGAGAAGTCATCCTGTGCAACTACACAAACGGCATGAAAAGCTACGTTAAGGAATTCAGACTTCTATTTTGTCCTTTAAATTAAAATGGACAACACTCGAGTTTCACAGCGAGCTTTTTTAAAAAGCTGAAGCTTTATTTATTTTTTATTTTTTTAAGATTTGTAATGTGTTCATTATTTTGCCTTATTTAATACTGTGTGTCATACAGCCTAAGTTTTGCTAAGAAACGAGTAGTATATAATTAAAATGGTAATCCATATTTTACAATTACTGTTGTAGTGCTGTTGGGTGCGATAACACAAAGAACCATACGAATTGGGACCCTTGTAATTATGAGAAGCATTGTATTTTCTTTTATGCCATATGTATTATAGATAAATATTTTTCTTACATATTTTCTTAGTTAAAGTTTGGATTTTAAGGAAATTTTATTTTAATATTTTATGGCCACTGAACAATAAGCCTACAGAATTTTAATTTGTTAATAAAAAAAATGAAAAGTTAACAACATCTGTGGTCTATAGTTTAATTTATAAGAAAATCACTTTAACATAGGACACAAGACTTACATTTGGCTGGTTAGTCAGGAGATTAGTGTAAAAGTTTTTAAAGGGGAAAAAAAAAAAAAATTGGTATTGGACAATTAATTAACATGAAATCTATGATCAGTATTGTCCTTTAAAAACCTGATCGGAGCATCCCTAGTGTTAGTAAGATGCCAACTTCAACAGTGTCACAGCCTAAACCAGTATGCTTAACTGACAAACAGGGCTACCAGTGTGATGTCTGGAAATACTTTGGCTTTGTGGCAAATTAGGGGATAGAAAACCACAAGATACATGCAAGCCTGTATGCAGGATTTGAAAGTGCATCAATACAAAAGGTGAGAGGTATCTTATTTTGAAATTACAGAAACATTGAAAAAGCCAAATTTCCCCCTGGGGACACAAAGTTTGTTCCGTCTATTAATAAGGATAAACCTGTAAGTTGTTGTGTTTGAAGTAGGGATGTGACATTTGTTCTTTTCTACAGGTTAAAATATTTTTTGAAGCCAGTTAAATGTTTAACTCATCAAGACAGGGGTCTGCAATAAGTTTGACCTGTTGGCCAGTTTTATTCTGTGCTGCTTATTCAGGGGTAAGTTGAGCAACAGGGGCTAAATTGCTTCCTCAGTTTTAAAAGCTTTACCAGAATGTCTTCTGCTGTATCATGTTACTTTCTTTTATTTTTTATGTGCAATTTTAAAATTATATTTCATGGCATTTCCTATATGACGTAAAATGCTACAACTTTTCAGTACTCAACTGCATACACAGTGGCGCTAATCCACCTTGGGCTCATATTCTTCCTGCAGTGTTTCAAGAAGTGTATTTAGTACATCAGAGCTCATCTGCAACCCAACAAAGCATGCATTCCATGGCCTCAAGAAAAATTACATTGACCAAAACTTCTCCAAACCATCCAAGAACAGTTTGGTGACAAACAATGCCTTTTCCAGCATGATGGAACACTTTGCTATAAAGCAAAAGGGATAACTAAGTGGCTTTGGTGACAAACAATGCCTTTTCCAGCATAATGAAGCACTTTGCTATAAAGCAAAAGTGATAACTAAGTGGCTCGGGCAACAAAACATCGAAATTTTAGGTCCATGACCAGGAAACTCCACAGACATTAATCCCATTGAGAACTTGTGGTCAATCCTCAAGAAGCAGGTGGACAAACAAAAACCCATAAATTCTGACAAACTCCAAGCATTGATTATGCAGGATTTGGCCCAGAAGTTGATTGACAGCATGCCAGGGTGAATTGCAGAGGTCGTGAAAAAGAAGGGCCAACACTGCAAATATTGACTCTTTGCATAAACTTTATGTAATTGTCAATAAAAGCCTTTGAAACTAATGAAATGCTTGTAATTATACCTGAGTATACCATAGAAACAACTGACAAAAAGATCTAAAAACACTGAGGTAGCAGACTTTGTCAAATATGTCATTCTCAAAACTTTTGGCCACGACTGCATATACTGTAATAATATATAGTGTATATGGGGTATTGAAAATTGTATCACATTTCAATATTTTGTTAGTATCATATCTAAATTTGAAATTTTGGTATTGTGACATCCCTACTGTGTTGCTTCTGGTAATGAATACCCTGAAATGCTGGTAGTGTACCCATTTTAAAATATGGGTGTTTTGACAGTATTGGAATACTATGCAACTCTTTAGGTATTTGATGCACTTTGCATCATGGAGTAATGGGCGTACTCTGCAGTACAGAAGACAAAGTGCAGCTAAGAATTATCAATTTATAATGGAGTAAAACATGCAGGGAAATATTAATGAAGTTGGCAGCGAAAGGAATCCTGAATTGCATACAACACAATGTTAATTTTGACAATACATTCTGATTTAGTTTTAGTCACATTTTAGTCATTTAATTATTGCTAGTTTTAGTCTAGTATTAGTGGACAAAAAGTAAATCGGTTGTAGTTGAATAAAAGTAAAAGCAAATTAGTCAGTCAAAATCAGATGGGTATTATTTCACATATGAATATGCACAGAATATACTGTACCTCTAAACTATTATACAGTATTAACATGCACACTAATGAGCCAAACCACATGTAGTGATTACTGAACTTAAAATGAAGAGTAAGTGTAGAAAGGATTTACTCCAAACGTTCTTGGTCAGATAATGGCAGCTCTGGTCTGTCATCACAGTTTTCTGGTCCTCAACATGCCTTAGTTGTGCTGCTATAAGATTTTACCAAAAAATGTATATGACATAAGTGCTTCTACGACGTTCTTCACATTTTAGGGGTTATGCTCATAAACATTAGTTTGCCCTCAAAAAACAAATGAATAGCACAAATTTAGTGTTGGCATATTTGTATTCAGCAGTGAAGCAATGCGGTTTTTCTTTTTGACTTGTTTGATGCAGTGCTGTATTATCACAACTGTTCAGCCTTTTTTCATATGTAGTTTTTACTCACATTTTTCTCACATATTATTGTGCCATCCAATGTTATTTGTAGATTTGCGGTCATGCAAGAGTGCAGTACCGACCTTACTAACGATGTGACATCCCTACTAACAGCACATCTAAAATAAACCAATTCACTTGACACATTAGCATTAGGAGGGTGAATGAGAGCCAGAGATAACGGCATTGGCATTGGGAAAGTCGCCATCTAGATAACGTTACACACCTTGGCATGGATCTCAGGATGATGCGCCTCTAGACCCCTCTTCAGGTCTGTGGTATTTTTCCTGTGAGCTTCATTCTACATGGCTTACACTAGGCTTTATTTTTGTCAGCGTTGTAATTAAAGTTGGTCCATATGTCTGACCACTCTTTTTGCTGGAGTATCAGGTTGGCTGGCATAACAGAGCAGTGTGGAGCAAGAATTTGGCTGACGTGATGATTTCCTGATGGCACCCAAACTACTGTTAGCCAATTACAAGCTTGCATACAACTTTTTAAAACTGCACCACTACATTCAAGCACGTTATTTGTTGGCAGATCACACAAGTGTAAGAGAGATGTGCAAAAAGCTTCACATCACTCACTGTCCAGTAGTCAGTTTGTAAAATTTTCATTTTGTTTAGTTTTCGTCAACAATGATTTTAAATAGTGATGGGTGATACTGATCATTTTCTTTTTGATCCGATACCGGGTGATACTGAGGCCAGTATTGCCAATACCGATATCGATCCTAATACTGATGAAGCCAGAGTGTTGTCTTGCAAAAATGGTAAATCTTATGTAAAAAATTACAGTATTTTTGGACATCAGTCACATTTTAAAGACTTTGCATTAGTATACCATTTCATATAGTGCCAAAGATCTGGCTTCTTTGCTAGTTTATTAACAGAAATGAAACATGTTCTGCTCTTGCAAACAATCAGTGGAACAACAAAAATTAACATTGCATTTTTTCCTCAAAAAAAAAACATGTAAAAAGCATTGCATTTTTTGGCTCAAAAAAATTACATTTTTTACTGTAAAATGTGCAAAATGCTAAAAGTGCACAGTCAGAAGTGTAAAATGTATAATAATACTGCAAATACAGAGTGAGCTTTACTTTCAGATTCATCAGACTCACTTTGTTTCACTATCCCTTTCAATTTCACCGACTGAAGACATATTCATTTTGTCATAACTGCTGATGAGGGCCTCCTCAACAACACTGCTCATATCACTGTCGAGAGTGTAATACTTGGGCTACTGAAAAACGTTTTTAACGAGACGCAATTACTAGGCAAGCCTACAGGTGAGAGGAGAAGACGCGGCAATACCATCGCCCAGGTAACGTTCAAGACTACTGCTTTTAGCATTGTTTTACAGCCAGAGTGACACTCAGGTCTAATGAAAGGGAATGGAAATTAATAGTGAAATCAAGTCATTTTTATTTATTTTTTTTAATAAAATGGACATAATATATTAAGTTTGAAAATATGTTCTAAGCATGTCCATTCATCAAGCTATAAATGTAATATACTCCTCTCTAAAAACAGACATTGATTATTTTCAATTTAAACAATTACAACCTTACATCAGCTTACAGTACTAATGTTGCCTTTGTACTGCATGCCTTTATGGAAGCTTCTTTAAGAGTAGACTGTAGCCCGGGTGACTATGCACTCTTCTTATTGCCTCTGTCGTAACTCCTCATGTTTATCAACATGACTGACTTTCATGTGTTTTACTAGGTTTGTGATGTTGCCACAAAAACATGGTTTTCTGACAAGTATCACATTTTGCTTAATTATTGTTCACTTAGTGGATTAAAATAACTCCAAACAAATCTTTGCTTTCTTTCTGCCACTGCCTCACATACCCGGCTCCACTGCTTTGGCTGGTGGACTGCAGCACTGCCAGTGTGAATGCAGGGCGATGATAAACGCAGAAGGAAAAGCAGCTCTAATTTTACACAACTTGACATGTTTAACATAATCAAATTAAATTAAAATGCTTTTTAAAAATAATTTCTAATAAACTTGCATATACTGAAAATGAGTAATAGCGATACTTTTAATGTGAACATTGATATTTAAATTAAAATGTCAGGATCGGAAGAATCGACACTTTAGTATCGATCCGCCCATCCCTAATTTTAAAAGCATTTGTCTTAGTTTTCGTCAGTAAGAGTGCATTTTTATGTAGTTTTTGTTCTGTTTTTGTCGAAGAAAAAAATGTCTGAGTATTTTTGTTTTAGTTTTATTAACAACACTAACACTGATAAAACACAGAAGAAAAAAAAAAGCATAAAACAAGCAGCAAAGATTTACACCGAATTAACTCCCAATTAAACTGCTATAGGGATGTATGCAAATGTCCTTTACGTATCACTGATGTAATCAATGAAAGACCTCCTTTAGTGTTCTTGCCTGTCATATAAAAAACAAATGGAGTATGGATGTGTATTTAGACCTGTGCAAAACATCAGAGGAAAAAAGACAGATGCTGCTCACTTACTGTAAAAGCAAGCAACACTGCAGAGGAGATTAATTTCTTTTCAGTAAAAACAAACTGTTTAGTGAAAGGGCTCCCATAAAGATTGCTAATTTCCACCCATCAAAATGATTAAGTGGTGTTGAAAAGATCACCTTTGATAAAAAAAACAAAAATGTGAAAGATGAATATTACATTCAAATCTGAATGAAGCAACCATTTTTACAAGATGTGCTACAGGGTGAAATTATATCTATTATTTTAAAAAAAACCTTGCGACGAGATGAGACTTTTTTCCTGGGGACGAGACGTGATCTTTTGAAGAGAGACAGAGACACTTTCACTTCCCGTGAGAACAAGTCACGTCATACTTACAACCTTCAGACGCAAGTCCCGTGATACACATACAGAGCAGGTTAGAGACCATGGAAGTAGGAAAATTTGAAAGTCTCAAAAAATAACAGTAAAGACTGCATTAGCACAAACAATCTGAACATATTACTCAGGAGAATAATCGAACAGCAAAAAGATATTGAATATTCAGGTGATGTACAGGCTTTTAAACGTTCAAAGCTCCGCATGAAATGCAGATCACGCAGCAGCAGCAAGCCAACTGCTTCTCAAGCAAAGAGGAGGTGAAAAAACACCTGTTACTTGTTTCCCAATGTATCACCGTTTCAGAGGGGTTTTCGGAGGAGCGGCCGCGTCTCCTTGGGGTGCGCTCAACCCCCCTCTTCACAACAGTGCCTGAGTAATTCTTTGGAATTAGCCGACACCTGAGCAATTTACGACTGTAGAATCAAGGGACTTTGTGTGTGCTAGGGGCTTGACCAGTTTTGTTGTACTACAGTAAGTACATAAGCCAATAAACTTAACTTAATTTGACCCAACCTGACCCACAATGCAAAATCTGTGCCATTTATTACATTTTGTATTATTTAATAAGGTAGAACATAATTGTGTTTTAATAGCATGACTACCAGTAGCATGAAGGGATGTCACAAGAACTGATAATTAGGTACCAACTCAATACCAAAGTTCTGAAAACACAATGGTACTAGCATTTTTACAGTATACAGAGGTACCCACTGAAAGTCAGTACTGCACTCACACATGATTGCAAGTAGATTAATTACTTTGAAAGGTACAGTAATATGTAAGAAAAACAATTAGGAAAAACAACATTTAAAAATGGCTTGCAGTGGTGATGATAGCATGCTGCATCAACATGCCGAAAAGAAGAACAGCAGAGGTCATATCTAGAAATGCTTTGTGTTCAAAACAGGATAATTTCAGAGTGTCTGTAGGAATTGTGCTTATTACTAAAAAACCAAACACATTCATAGGCTTTTGTTATGCCCATTTTATCTCATTGAAAAATTAGTTCAGAAATTCATTCATGTGTGCTTTATGATCAGATGAGAGTTTTAATTGTTCAACTTGTAGTGTCACTAAGCTGTAAAAAAGACAAAATGATGGTGTGATAAATTGCTTTTTAGTATCATGCCCTACATAGTCCTTACAAAAGAGCAGGGGTTTCACATTTATTCTCTGATTATATCTAAAACAGTTGTAGAAAGTAAAAGTCAAGGCAAGTTTCAGATGAAGCGGCTATCTGGCTTGCTTACACTGGTGATGAAATGAATTGTTCCATTTGTTAATACCAAAATAAAATTTATTTAGTGCTTCAAAACACAAAGAACTGAGATTATGCCAGTTAGCAGGATGAGCAAAATTGTATACTAAATATGGATATACAAAAACTAAATGTGTGCCATTGGTTTGGTTTTGAAGCCAAACTAATGTTAGTGAGCATAACCCCTACAATGTGACTAACATAGTGAAAGCGCACATCATATATTTGAAAGGTATTTTGATGAATGTAATGCAGTTACCATTTACACTGCAGGCCGTTTTTCTGTATTTTTTAACTGGTTACCCTGTGTTTGATTCCACAAAGAAAATTCAAGTTTGGACAAATGCAGAAAAAGAAACATGTAGGGACAAATTTGGAAAATTACAGGATTTTGTGACATTTAAAAATTGATTCAATTTGATTATCTGTTAAATATTATACTTTGGTAAAGTGTTTTTTTTTTTAAATCAGCTAAGAATACAAATATACTGTAAATCTTACAGCAAATTTTACAAACCTAACATAGTGCTTTCCTGACAAACCAGATTTTAAAAGCATGTTGTTACAAAACAGCTTAAAAGAGTTTTAAATTAAAATATCCTGAAATATCTTTGAATCCACTATGTCAGTACAGATTTAATAATGTTTAAATCTTTTATTTTTAGTAATGATTTTAAATTTATAATTTATATATTTATATTCTACTACCTGCGGTGGGTTGGCACCCTGCCCAGGATTGGTTCCTGCCTTGTGCCCTGTGTTGGCTGGGATTGGCTCCAGCAGACCCCCGTGACCCTGTGTTCGGATTCAGCGGGTTGGGAAATGGATGGATATTCTACTACAGAAAAAAGGTAAAATACTGTCTACTTGAACAACAGAAGTACTTATGATCAAAAAAGCTGATGAAAGAGATTCCAGTTTTTGCCATGGTATCAAGTACATATCCAGTATTGTGAAATGTGACAGGTATTGAAAACAAAGTCTGGCATTATGACATACTCAGTAGTATGCATTTATATTAGATTTATACAGTGCTCCAAAGCTCTTGAGTTTTACTGAATTTGTAATCATTTTTGAATATGTACACACAGAGAACACTATATAAAACAAAAAAAAGGACAAAATGGAAACCCAGATATAATTTCAAAACAGTTCGTTTCTTGTTAAAGTCGGGCAAGGCAAGACCATAACTTGCTGCTACAGAAACAAAGTATTTTTATTTTATTTTGGGTCATTCCAAATAAACATTCATTATGATTTTTTCTAGTTTCTGTAAGAAAAATGTATGTATATATTTATATACACAAACATGGCTAAGACTAGGAGCATTTACAAAAGTTGAGAGAAGAAAAAATGTCATTACTCCTGCTAGGCATAAGATTTCCTTAAACTGTAACATTCCCCTCCTTTAACCGTCACCTTATCGTGGTGGAGGGGTTTGCGTGTCCCAATGATCCTAGGAGCTCTGTTGTCCGGGGCTTTATGCCCCTGGTAGGGCCACCCAAGGCAAACTGGTCCTAGGTGAGGGATGAGACAAAGAGCGGTTAAACAAACCTCCTATGACGAAAAACAATTTTGGACGGCGTTTTCCCTTGCCCGGACGCGGGTCACCAGGGCCCCACTCTGGAGCCAGGCCTGGAGGTGGGGCTCGATGGCGAGCGCCTGGTGGCCGGGCCTGCACCCATGGGGCTCGGCCGGGCACAGCCCGAAGAGGCAACGTGGGTCCCCCTTCCCATGGGCTCACCACCTATGGGAGGGGCCAAGGAGGTCGGGTGCAGTGTGAGTTGGGTGGTGGCCGAAGGCGGGGACCTTGGCGGTCCGATCCTCGGCTACAGAAACTGGCTCTTGGGACGTGGAATGTCACCTCTCTGAAGGGGAAGGAGCCTGAGCTAGTGCGCGAAGTTGAGAGGTTCCGGCTAGATATAGTCGGACTCACCTCGACGCACAGCTTGGACTCTGGAACCAATCTCCTTGAGAGGGGCTGGACTCTCTACCACTCTGGAGTTGCCCCCGGTGAGAGGCGCCGAGCAGGTGTGGGTATACTTATTGCCCCCCAACTTGGAGCCTGTACATTGGGGTTTACCCCGGTGGACGAGAGGGTAGCCTCCCTTCGCCTTCGGGTGGGGGGACGGGTCCTAACTGTTGTTTGTGCGTATGCACCGAACAGCAGTTCGGAGTACCCACCCTTTTTGGAGTCCCTGGAGGGGGGTGCTAGAGGGCATACCTTCTGGGGACTCCCTCGTTCTGCTGGGAGACTTCAATGCTCACGTGGGCAATGACAGTGAGACCTGGAAGGGCGTGATTGGGAGGAATGGCCCCCCTGATCTGAACCCGAGCGGTGTTTTGTTATTGGACTTCTGTGCTCGTCATGGATTGTCCATAACGAACACCATGTTCAAGCATAGGGGTGTTCATATGTGCACTTGGCACCAGGACACCCTAGGCCTCAGTTCGATGATCGACTTTGTGGTCGTGTCGTCGGACTTGCGGCCACATGTCTTGGACACTCGGGTGAAGAGAGGGGCGGAGCTGTCAACTGATCACCACCTGGTGGTGAGTTGGCTTCGATGGTGGGGGAGGATGCCGGTCAGGTGTGGTAGGCCCAAACGTGTTGTGAGGGTCTGCTGGGAACGTCTGGCAGAGCCCCCTGTCAGAAGTAGCTTCAACTCCCACCTCCGGCAGAACTTCGACCACATCCCGAGGGAGGTGGGGGACATTGAGTCCGAATGGGCCATGTTCCGTGCCTCTATTGTTGAGGCAGCTGACCGGAGCTGTGGCCGTAAGGTGGTCGGTGCCTGTCGTGGCGGCAATCCCCGAACCCGCTGGTGGACACCGGCGGTGAAGGATGCCGTCAAGCTGAAGAAGGAGTCCTACAGGACCCTTTTGTCCTGTGGGACCCCGGAGGCAGCTGATAGGTACCGGCAGGCCAAGCGGAATGCGGCTTTGGTGGTTGCTGAGGCAAAAACTCGGGCGTGGGGAGGAGTTTGGGGAGGCCATGGAGAATGACTTTCGGACGGCTTCGAGGAGATTCTGGTCCACCATCCGGCGTCTCAGGAAGGGGAAGCAGTGCAGTGTCAACACTGTATATGGTGGGGATGGTGCGCTGCTGACCTCGACTCGGGACGTTGTGGGTCGGTGGGGGGGAATACTTCGAAGACCTCCTCAATCCCATTAACATGCCTTCCAATGAGGAAGCAGAGCCTGGGGACTCAGAGGTGGGCTCCCCCATCTCTGGGACTGAGGTCACCGAGGTGGTCAAAAAACTCCTTGGTGGCAGGGCCCTGGGGGTGGATGAGATACGCCCGGAGTTCCTCAAGGCTCTGGATGTTGTAGGACTGTCTTGGCTGACACGCCTCTGCAACATCGCATGGACATCAGGGGACAGTGCCTCTGGATTGGCAGACCGGGGTGGTGGTCCCCCTCTTTAAGAAGGGGGATTGGAGGGTGTGTTCCAACTACAGAGGGATCACACTCCTCAGCCTCCCTGGAAAAGTCTATTCAGGGGTCCTGGAGAGGAGGGTCCGTCGGATAGTCGAGCCTCGGATTCAGGAGGAACAGTGTGGTTTTCGTCCTGGTCGCGGAACAGTGGACCAGCTCTATACCCTTAGCAGGGTCCTGGAGGGTGCATGGGAGTTTGCCCAACCAGTCTACATGTGTTTTGTGGACTTAGAAAAGGCATTCGACCGTGTCCCTCGGGGAATCCTGTGGGGGGTACTCCGAGAGTATGGGGTACCGGCCCCCCTGATAAGGGCTGTTGAGTCCCTGTACGATCGGTGCCAGAGCTTGGTCCGCATTGCCGGCAGTAAGTCGAACCCGTTTCCAGTGAGAGTTGGACTCCGCCAGGGCTGCCCTTTGTCACCGATTCTGTTCATAACTTTTATGGACAGAATTTCTAGGCGCAGCCAGGGTGTTGAGGGGGTCCGGTTTGGTGGGCTCAGGATTGGGTCACTGCTTTTTGCAGATGATGTTGTCCTGTTTGCTTCATCAGGCCGTGATCTTCAGCTCTCTCTGGATCGGTTCGCAGCCGAGTGTGAAGCGGCTGGGATGAGAATCAGCACCTCCAAATCCGAGACCATGGTCCTCAGCCGGAAAAGGGTGGAGTGCCCTCTCAGGGTTGGTAGCGAGATCCTGCCCCAAGTGGAGGAGTTCAAGTATCTCGGGGTCTTGTTCACGAGTGAGGGAAGAATGGAGCGTGAGATCGACAGGCGGATCGGTGCGGCATCCGCAGTAATGCGGGCATTGCATCGGTCTGTCGTGGTGAAAAAGGAGCTGAGCCGCAAGGCGAAGCTCTCAATTTACCAGTCGATCTATGTTCCTACCCTCACCTATGGTCATGAGCTATGGGTAGTGACCGAAAGAACGAGATCGCGAATACAAGCGGCTGAAATGAGTTTCCTCCGCAGGGTGTCTGGGCTTTCCCTTAAAGATAGGGTGAGAAGCTCAGTTATCCGGGAGGGGCTCAGAGTAGAGCCGCTGCTCCTCCGCATCGAGAGGAGTCAGATGAGGTGGCTCGGGCATCTGATCAGGATGCCTCCTGGACGCCTCCCTGGTGAGGTGTTCCGGGCACGTCCAACCGGGAGGAGGCCCCGGGGAAGACCCAGGACACGCTGGAGGGACTATGTCTCTCGACTGGCCTGGGAACGCCTTGGGATTCTCCCGGAAGAGCTAGAAGAAGTGGCCGGGGAGAGGGAAGTCTGGGCATCTCTGCTCAAGCTGCTGCCCCCGCAACCCGACCTCGGATAAGCGGGAGACAATGGATGGATGGATGGATGGTAACATTCCAAGAGATTCCATTGAGAGCATTATAATTAAGTTTAAAACTTATGGCACAGTTGCAGATCTGCCTGGCCATGGGAGAAAGCCCAAAATTCCACCAAGAGCTGCAACAGCTCAATCAAGAAAAACCCATGTGTTACTGCAAAACACCTACAGGATGACACAAAGAAGGCTAGAACAAGTGTTTCAAGACAACTATTAAACAACTACTGAACAAACAAGGACTTCATGGCCAGACTCTGAGATGCACTCCACTCTTGTCCATGACAAACTTCAAATGAGGTTGACAAGAATATGTCAGGAGTAATTTGGATAAGCCTGCAGAGTTTAAGAAGATGGTTTTATGAATTGATTAAACTAAACTGATAACTTTTTCAACATATGGTCTGGAGTGAGAAAAGCCAGGCTTATGACCAGAACAATTCCATCCTTACGGTCAAGCACAGTAAGGTGGGTACTGATTATGCAGGAAGGTTTTTGTGCTGCAACAACTGGCAATCTTAACCATGTAACTGATATTATGGATTCCCACAAATATCAGTTAATTTTAATGACAAACATGAAGCCTTCTGTTGGGAAATTAAACCTTGCTGATCACTGAAATCTCCAGGAAGACAGAGATCCCAAGCACACCTCCAAGTCTGCCAAAGCTTGTTGAGAGACAGATTCTGAAATTTCCCATAATGGCCTCTTCGGCCCCTAGGTTATAATCCCACAGAAAACCTCTGGTGGGATTTAAAAAAAAAAAGGCAAGTTGCAGCACCGAACTTTTCAAATATCAATGAGATGGAGGCTTTTGATGTGAAGAATGGCGAAAGATTCCAATGGGGGGGTGCAAAAAGGCAGTCGGTATCTACTGAAAATGGTTATTAGAAGTTATAAAGTTTAAAGGAAGCTATACAAAGTAACTTGCTTAGTTTTTGGGTTGAACAATAGTGCACATACATATTTGTGAAAATAATTGCCTTTTTTATTTGAACTCAAATTCAATTTATGTTCTCATAATATCTAAAACTAGGGGGCTTCGCCCCCTGGTCGCTTCGCTCACCAACAACCGTATTTGGTTTTCCGGACACACAATTTTAAGATTTTTTTTTTCTTTGAATTGTTGCTATTTCATTAGTTTCACTTTTATTTCAGAACTTCTGTAAAAACAATATTTGTAATCATGCGAGTCCCAATATGCTGAATCTTTTTAATGAGGTCAGGATAGGTTTCTCTGTTTGGAATTTCAGCACAGACAAAACGATCTACATCATCAGCAGTTAATAATTTTTTTTTTTTTTTTACAAAGTAAAAAAGTAAGTAGAGTTCTGCATTGGACTCCTGTCTGTAAAGTTGTGCTATTTTCCTCTCACAGTTCCAAAAGTACATGGGGTTACCAAGGTGATACCCCAGCTTTTGTCTAGATTTTTGTACAAGGGCTAGACAGAACATTTTGACTCCTGGGGTAAATGTAGCTTTTTAAATAAGCAGACAGATAAATATATATACATGAACAAAGTAACCAATAAATGCATGTGCGATAAACTCTGTTTTTGAAATTCTCAAGATTCTTTATTTGTCACATGCATAGTTATACAGGACAACACGCAGTGAAATGCATCCTGATCCGCTTATCAAAAACTGCGCAAAGTTAAAAGAATATCAGTTAAATTAACAAAAAGTCATAGATTGAAAGACAGCAGTATAGTAAAACATAATAAGTACAATTATGTGAATAAAGTAGAATTAAATGTTAAGGTGCAATAGTGTAGTAATTATTATGCAAAACCAAAGTTAGACTGGTGCATAGTTAAATGAGGCAGTTTGTTTGTTTGCGCTACTGCGATCTTTACTTTCTTTTTTTATATTTTCTAATTTTCCTACTTTCATATCCTTTAACTTTCTCCACATGTGTATAGCGCCTTTTTTTGAGCCTTTCTAATTTCACTGGTTTCATAATCTCTAACCTGCTCTGCATGTGTTTAGCACCAACGTTTGTAAACGTCTTTATGAAGTTCTACTTTGTCATTTTACTCATTGTCTTTTAATTCTGAGCTGTACAGTACAATACATAGAACAGAATAAATCCTCAATACAGTATAAAAATAAAAATTCTAGAAGTACGGAGTAGAATTTCACATTAGATGATATCACATAATATGATTTGGATTTGTTTTAAGTCCTGGAGACATCATTCATCAAGCTGCCTCCCCCATTTTGCCATTCCACTTCTGAAATTGCGCTAATCCGATGAAATGACCCCTCATTCCCACGTCCCAGTCATTAGGGATGACTTTACCTTAGGCAGGCAATCTACAATTTAAAGAGATTGTTATTTTCTTGTGAATTGTTACATATGCATTATTTTCACTTTTACTTTAAAAACTTTTGTAAAAACAATACTTGTTTCTTTATTTCCTGCCCCGTGCGAGGTTACATCTCTTTCTTCCCAGACGTATAATACTGCTCATGTTGTGAAGGGTGTTGCGGCTGAACATACGCTAAGGATATGCCTTTGGATCATTTGCTGTCTTTTTGCTGCTTGCTAGCTGCCTCTTCTGCCTGTCGCATGTCGTTGTTTTAAGAGCTGGGAACACATGATGCTTGCCTGCCAAAAGCAATCCAACAACTGCTAGCTTAGAGGTCTGTTGACTTGTTTTAAATGATGGTTCACTGCCTGGTCTATTTCTGGCCATGGGCGTGGTTGAATTCTTTCTTGCTGGATGTATAACACTGCTCGCGTTTGGTTAGGGTAGCTGCTGTCGCAGCTTTCTCCACATGTGTATAGCGCCTTTTTTTTTTTTTTTGAGCCTTTCTAATTTCATTGGTGTCATAGTCTCTAACCAGATCAGAATGTGTTTAGCGTCAATGTTTGTAAACATCTTTATGAAGTTCTACTTTCTTTTACTCATTGTCTTTTAATTCTAAGCCGGATTGGACGTGCTTTTTTTTTTTTTTTTCAATTCCACTAGTTCCAGGCTGATAATTACTTTCCTTATTTCTGAATTTGCACCTCAATTATTCTTTTTTGCTCTTTTTTCTGTCCAACGCATTTGAGTCTCTTTTCTCTGCGCCCGATTGGACGTGCTTTTTTTTTCCATTCCACTTGTTCTGAGCTGATCATCACGTTCCTTATTTTCTAAATTTGCACCTAGATTATTGTTTTTCTTTTTAGCATTTTTTTCTCTCCATCGCTTTTGGGTCTCTTTTCTCCGCGCTTTTCTTTCTTCTTCGTTTAATCGTCAACGTTTCATTTCTACCCTATTCATTTCTACCATATTAACCTTATACACTTAATATGCACTGAGAGCCCTGGAGCTGTGTGTGCTGCATGACTGCCTTTACACTACTGATTTGTTTTTTTTGATATTGCTTGTAAGTAGGGAGTGTCTTGCAAGACTCTCGTTCTATGTTCCCGTGAGATGCACCGTGGCAGGTCTCTTTCGTCTCGCGGGTCTTTAAATTATCTTGCGAGAAGATCACGTATCGTAGACTATCAGGACAGGGGACAGGATTTCTTTTTATAATAGAGAGATATGTATCAATAAATATCTTTTGTTGTTTAAGGAGATTTTTGGTGAATATTTTACTTAACTTTGATTCCTTTCAATATAATGTCTTTTGAGCTGATGGGGTTGAATATTTCCAATTGCAACTGTATATATTTATTTAAATATATACACAAACAAACACACAAATACTTAAATTTATGTACTTATCAGTCAAGTTAATCGTTACTGTGATTTTTTTTTTGTGTAAAGCACTCGGAGCTGCACTTAAATGTGCTATATAAATTAATTATTAATACTTTTATTATGAGAGCCAATGTGAAGTGAAGTTACTTAAGGTAAAAATTAACCATAACCACAAAGGCCAATGCCAAGTGCAGACATGCAAGTTTTTTGGGGCACTCTATACAATTGCAGTGCTGCCAAAATACAGCATACCTTACTAAACAGAGTGAAAAGTGAATAGTTATTTTGAATTTTCAAGTGAATGATCACAGTATGACTAAATAACTCAGGCGCAGTGGGTAGCGCTGCTGCCTCGCAGTTGGGTGATCTGGGGACCTGGGTTCGCTTCCCGGGTCCCCCCTGCGTGGAGTTTGCATGTTCTCCCCGTGTCTGCGTGGGTTTCCTCCGGGCGCTCCGGTTTCCTCCCACAGTCCAAAGACATGCAGGTTAGGTGGATTGGCGATTCTAAATTGGCCCTAGTGTGTGCTTGGTGTGTGGGTGTGTTTGTGTGTGTCCTGCGGTGGGTTGGCACTCTGCCCAGGATTGTTTCCTGCCTTGTGCCCTGTGTTGGCTGGGATTGGCTCCAGCAGACCCCCGTGACCCTGTGTTCGGATTCAGCGGGTTGGAAAATGGATGGATGGATGGATGGAACTCAAAAAATACATTTATGTGACACTATAAACAATGAAGCCATTTTCTGTTTAAAGTAACACCTCTGCAAAATACATACAATAGATAGATCAATAGATCGACAGACAGATGTATTATATTTGTCCCCAAGGGAAAATTAGAACTTTACAGAAACTCGAGAGAAAGATAAATATATAAATAATATATAAATAATAAAACAAATATCACACATCAAATTGTATATTGATACATCATCCAGAATGATAAAAAAAGGACTTAATTTGACAGCAGATATATACAGCAGACGTTAGCATACACAGGGTTATTTGAATGGTCAAAGGAAATTTACCAGCTATTCCCAAAAATGACAGCAAATGAACGTGAACACTGAGGAAAATGATTTGGATGCTTTTAATAGCCTAGCACTGGTTCGAGTTCGTGAATTTGAAGACAATAATTCGATTGTGGATGCTAGATTCAATATTTAAATGACCAAACATTAAAAAAAAAAAAAAGTAAACGTGAAAACATCACTACAAAAACAGATGCCTCTGTCTGCACCTTCACTTTACAGCCACTTGGTAAAGCCTTGTGAACAATTGTTATGTTCTTTCAAATCAGGTCTATTTTTACATACAAGGTTGACTAGTATTTTTGGCTCTGTAAAGAAGAAATCTGTCTTGTGTGTGCTGAAAAATAAACCAGGAAATAAAGGTACCCTCTGAGCAAATCATCTCTAATATGAATCATTACATAATAATATGGACAGCCTT